>NW_010521375.1:0-8909 GCF_000687285.1 Phaethon lepturus | reverse complement strand
CTCCCCTCTCCCACCTCCCCGGTCACCTTTGCCCAAGGGAAAAAAACCCTTCCCCTGTGCCCAAGCAACGGCCATTAGAAGACACCATGCCCAGGCCCTGGGCTGGATTGTAAGAAGTGGAGAAGCCTTTTTCTGTGGGTTCCACATGTATCCCAGAAAGAGAAAATCACAGTCTTCTGGTGATTTAGGCATTTCAAACCTGGCATGGGTGTTTAAAAATCTTATGAGAAGTTCACTGCAAAGTTAGCTTTACAGATACTTCTCACAACTACGTATTTTAGACATCACGTTTTTCCCATCATTCCAACAATATGGATTAATTTCTTGTCACATCCAATTTTTAGTGGCAAGTTGTTTTGAGGGAGCGAAACATAAAAACAAATGGCTGACATTTGTAAACTCTCCTTTTTGTAGTACACGTAAACATAAAATAACTGACATTTGGCTCTTTCATCCTTCCTTTCCTGCTTGTTCAGTGCAAATATTATCCAGACAGACATGTTAAACAAATATCACATTATCTACAAACACAGATATATAAATCTCATTGCCCTGGTCAGCAGCTCAGGACCAAACTATCCTCCTGAGCAAGTCTGATCTGTAAGTGACCTTGAGCTAATTGCTTTCCCACTCTGTTTCATGAGGGTCGTTATATTTTCTAATCTCACAAAGTTTATTTATTTATAGATAGCAATACTGTATCAATACCAAAAAGGTAACCCCTAAATTATGTTTATATATTTTTATGGGGTGGAATTGCAGGATGATTTATAAGCAAATTCGTGACACTGTTTTCTTGTCTCTGTAATTGCACAAACGTAATCAATCTATAATGAGATTTTTAATCTATTTTTGGGCTGGAATGGGGTACTGAAGTTGACGAGTTTCTGTTCAGTGGCAGAACCACAATCTCTCTGAAAATTAGCAAGAGCTATGCCTGCTAAAACTCCATACTTCCCAGTGCGAATATACTCAGCAATGTACTACTTCAGAATTTGTGTCCTAGTCCTGTCATCTTTTAAAAAATACTGCAGGAGAATTGGCTAGTACCCAAAATGTCTGTCCTCTGCATTCATTGCTGAATCTTAAATGTTCTAGTAACTCAAGACACCTTTAAAAAATAATAATAATTGTATTTTATGCTTTAAGATTTTTGTTGGTATGTGAAAATGTGAATAACCAGAACAGCTTGTGCTTTGCCTTAATGACAAGCTGCATTAAGTAATACGATGGCCTCTGTGGTGACTTCTGTAAGCACTGTCAATGCTCAGCATGTCCCAGGATCAAACATCTCATGAGAAAGGACTGAATTGATTCAGTTTCCTGCTTTCTTATTGAATGCTTTTATTTTCTTTCATAAGCAAGTAAAACTCCAATCATATAAAATGAAGAGGTTATGGAGAAATGGCAGAAAGTAGCTAATTAGAAGAGCCATTCTCCTCTGGGAGCTGATTCTGGAAGAAATGCACACTTTAAGGCCCTGATTCAGGGACATCTGTCAATACTGTGGATAGTGCTTAATCATGGAATCAATACTTCAAATTAAGCGCACGTGCTTACCACTTAGCCAGGAGCTGGTTTGCAGTAGCATTTCCGTACTGTTTAAGAACACACTGCTAATTTTCTTTGAAACATTTTCTTACTGTCGTCTTATTCATCTCCCTCTACAGAGCTGCTCTCCCCTCAGTATAATCTGTACCAGTTGCGACTCTGAACCACTTGAGGAGGGGAAACCTTCAGCAAAACATTTAGCCGTGAAGGGGTTTACAAGCCTTGACTTCCAGGCTTATCCTCAGCAACTAGACACTAGTGACAGTGGAGAGAGGACTCTTGAACACGTTTTCTTGTGAGCAGCAAAACTGGCCAGGACCCACTTATGTTTGGGACTTCTTTTGGCTTTCTGATGGTATCAGCAGGCAGGAAAACACAGTGGATACGTTTGGCTCGCTTGGGTTTTATCCGAGCCCGGGCTGTGAAGCCAGTGTCACAGGTTAGCCACGGCACAGGCAGAGACACTGAAGCAGACTGAAAGGCTTTGAGCCTGTGCTAAAACCTAGCCTGCAACCGCAAAAACTGAGAGGCAAAAAACTCTCCTAAAAAAACACAATAGAAAAAATCCAACCCCAAACCTATGAGAGCCAAACAGAGTTTTGGGTGCTGAGACTGACCTTTAGAGATCCCAAGCTGGTCCGTGTTGCACTGAGGCTTTCTTCTTACCTTGCCAGACTTTGTCAGCCTCCGATACCACACACGTTGTTTATCCTGCAAGCTGGTGACCAAGCTGTTTGTGCCAGTCCTGTTGCATTGACTCCATCTCGGAGACACTGGTCTGACCGTATGCTGGTCAGGAATCCAAGGCACAAAAGTTTCACTGTACAAAGGGTAGGCAGAATGGAAAAAAAAAAAAAAAAATTTGTGTACACTTTTTCTAATTCTGGACTTTAGTAGAGATGTGACAGAAATTCAACATGTGATAAATATGACTAAGGGAAATATGTGTGTGTATAAAGATATAGGGGGATGAAGGTACACATCAAAGACAGGATGGAGGTCTGATGCCCAAAATAATGAGCCACAAGTGACGACAGCAGCAGTGATATGGGAAATATTTAGACTACAGGCACTGCTAGGAAAAAAACACTGTTCCTTCTTCTTACAGGCAAAGCTGGCTTCTCTTAATAAATTAATCTTTCCTCAGATACAGTTGTGCATGGAAACTCTGATAGGATGCAGTTAAGTGATAGATTTTTATGGATGTCTGTCAGGCAGTTACTCTTTTTTTTTCCAAGCGGGACTGTTCATTTTGAATTGGCCATTGCAGGAAGAGCACCTGTAACTGACATAACGATTCCTATCATGCCTGTCATATGCATGCAAGTGTGCTTGCTCTCAGTAACCCAACTAATCTCCACCTTCTGAAATCCAAGCTGATTCTTCACATTTGCTTCAAAATTAGGAAGTGATTCATTCCAGCGTGCTAGCAATGGCAGAGTACCAGCCTGAGGACACCTGCAGCAGCATCTTCTAGAGCTAAATGCACAATATGTATTAAACCCAAGTCATGATCTTACATCTCAGATAGTATCAATGGGGAAAAAAATTAGGTTTAGCTGACATGTAAAGCCCACCCAGAAATACCAGTGTGTGAAAAACAGTCCCTTGCCTGTTTACAGGGGCACGGAGCTGTGATGAAGCTTTTAGCATAGCCTTCATTTTTTTGGCAGCCTTCCCCTGCCACTTGTGGTCTCAACATTTGGAAACAAGCTATGAAGACCCCATGCAGAGATGCTATCTGCTTGGTTATTATTAGTCACCTGGTATTGCTACTGCCACAGTCCTAGCGTCTCTCGTCATGCTGCGGAACGTGCTCACATGCTGGAAGTCAAGGCGTGGTGCGTGGATTTAGTCAAGTGTACTCGTGTAGTGGGCCTGCGGCTCTGAAACCACATGTGGAGGGCTGCGGGGCTGGCTGTGAGGCCAGGGGGCTGTGGGGCTGGGGTGGGCTGGCCTCTCCCCCCAGCCTCTCATTCCGCCTCCTCAACTGGGCAGCCGGGAGACAGTAAGATGGAAAAGCTTGTATGGGTCGAGCTAAGGACAGGGAGGTCACTCACCAGTTACTGTCAGGGACGAAACAGACTTAATGTGGGGAAAATTAATGTAATTTATTGCCAATTAAAATAAGCTTGGAAGGTGAGAAAGAGAAAAACTAAAACACCTTCCTCCCCCCGCCCCTTCACCCAGGCTCAGCATCTCTCCTTTATTCCCAACTCCGCCACCCCCTCCCTGCAAGCGGCGCAGGGGGAAGGGGAAGAGGGGATGTGTCAGTGCCTGACAGCTCCTCTCTGCAGCCCCCCCCTCCTCAGGCAGCTCTCTCACCTCCCCTCTGACGCCAGGCAGGCCCAGGCTGCGTTTTCGGCCTGCATAAGGAGGCTGCGTAATGGCCCTGCCAGGGAAAGCAGCCCGTCCCTTGCAGACAAAGACTTAAATAAGTGCCAGCAAGACCCAACGGGAGCCTAAAAATAGGTGTGCGCACATTTCCTTCCCTTCTGGGTTCTGCGGGGCTGTCTGCAAGCGGTTCGGAGAAGTGGGTTTTCCCAGCAGGGAGCAGACCTCTGGTTAGCAATCAATACAGCAATCCTTTAATATTCCTCTGACTGGGCAAAAAAAGAGGTGTATACTATAAATTTGTATTGAAAGGATGCTGTCCCCCTCCTCTGAGGAAGCGTCTGCGATAGAAAAAGATGGATAAACAAATAATCCTCTGGTTTTAATGAACACATCCATTATATCAGCAATAGTTATGGCAACGGGAATTATGTACTTTGAGGCAGCATCTCTTGTGCCTTGTAAACACCTCAGCCTTCTGTCAGGGCCCCCGCTGGGGCTATTTACAGCTTCAATATTACAAGGTAGCTACTGTCTAATTATACACAACTGGATTGGTTTCTACCACTCAGGTCCTTGGTTAACCCTTAATAATAATTAATTTTTTACTGTTACGCTGTATATCAACTTAAAACTTCCAAGACGCTAAGGTGTCCCAGTAGAGTAGAAAACCTATTAAGATATCAAGACATGCATGCTTTGCAACTTCTGTTTTCGTTAGTGGTAAAAGGACCCATAGAAAAAAGAATAGAAGGGGAAAAAAAAGAGCATAAAAGGGAGCAGCACAAAGTCATTGGAACTGGCACTCAGATCTTATACAACAGCACTTGCATTGCAAGAGGCTTGTTGTCCTCATTTACTTTTAGCTTTTTTTAATGAAAAATTAGCCTGCACTCAGGACTTGGTTCCAACATACAAGTGTGTTATCAGGTCTACGTTAGGCAGCCAGTATGTGACACATAGCCCTGGCTCAGTTGACTGAGTTTTCCTCATCGCCAAGCTTGAAGGGATTTTATTTGCCCTGTCAGTGGGGGCTGCAATCTTTATGTGGGCATTTATTTAAGTCTTCCTGTCAACAGAAATGCCCTGCTTAGATGTGAAGGAAAGGGAATATCTGCTGCTAGCGTAGCACAGCTCTTCATCGGGATGTGCTTCGAATCAAATGATCAGAATTACTCTTGGGTCCAGACCAAGAGGGCAATTAGGACCTTCTGCTCAACCTGCGCCCACAGACTACACTTTTACACAGGGAAAAGGTGAAGCAGTACAAAAAAACTGTTAATCTATTTCTCCCAGCATCCCTCCCTTTCCTCCCATAGCATTTGATTAAAACAATAGGCTGGGCTCCGCTTGCTTTGTCACAGGTTGTAAGGAAGCAAGCCAGGGAATGTGCATTTCTCTCAGTCCAAGAAACATTCAGGGATGCAGAAGAACAGCTGGTGAGAAGTGAATGTGGAGCCATTCGACAGGAAGGAAGATGTACCCCTGAAAGCAATTCCAGAGGAAATAAACATAAAAATGAATGACTTACAAGGCATTGTAACCTCATTTGTTGGAAAATTGAATACTCCTATCACACATATAAATATTCTTGAGCAGAAATCAGATCTTGTGGGCTTACAGCTATTAAAAACAGCGTAAGTTTTAACACCATGCAAGGAGAGACTGAGCAAACATCTTAGCTGTAAAACTCATTAATGAGCAACCATAAAACAGTAAATTTGAGAGTATAAATGCCAGAAAATCAACGCGGGTCTCACAGTATTCAGACACGGATGAACAGGGAGAGCGAGCAGGGTGAAGAGCACCTCAGACGGGGCGTAACAGCTCTGCTGGGCGGGCTGTTGGGAGGACGGGATGCTGAAGACCTGAAGGGTCTTTGGGGCTGACCCCTGCTTGCAGTTTGGTAAGCTGAGAGTACAGCAGGGGGGATAAGCACCTCTACGTCCAAAGCTGAGAGTACCTAAAAAGCAGATGGGCTGGTTGATTCATAGTACTGTACCCAGAGTGGGTCTGTGGTAGAATCTGGGCTGAGAGACTGTGAAAACAGGAGGGTGCTCGGTTTCTCTTGGACGTGCCTTCAGGCTAAGGTTGACAAAATGTGTTTTCCTTTATCACCTAAAGGGAAAGGAATTAAAGGGAAAACAGCGTATTTTGGGTCTCTTCTGAAGAGAAATGCAGATTAAGAACACAGCTTTATTAGCTCTGGGAGCCATTTCTAGATATCTGTGTTTTAACCAGGGAAATTATTACATTATTAAATAAACCTTTGGGTATTCATTCAAATTTGCTTTTCCTCCTTTATGTTTAAAGCTTCAACAGCTGTAGCAAATGCACGTAGAGGTGTGTGTCAGTCCTGACAGTGCAATTTACATGATGCTCATGTTGCATCCTCTCACTTTAAACCCAGGAGAGAAGGCTGTGATTAATTTAATGGTAAGGCTTCCTGCATTTATCAAAATGACTAAAGCTAAGGGTTTTTTACCTTAGGATGCATGAACACAGAATGTTTATTGTCACATTTTAAAAAGGCATGCTTTTTAGAGAGAATAGACTTTTCAACACACAGTTGCTGTATTTCTGAGACTGGATCAGATAACGCTAATTATATAGTTACCCATTTGCCCATGCAAATGTGGCCACTGGATGTCTACACCAGTGGATGAATTTGATTGTATACAGAATGAAAACCATTACAAATTCAGCCTGAGGTACCTGAAAATATACAAGAAAGAACAACTTTTTTAACAGTTCTGTCCTACAGATATATTCAGTTTCTATTTCTTTCATTCCTCACAGGGAGATATTGCAAGGTTTATGAGCCTCTAATTTTGCTAATGGACTTATCTACTAAAGCAGGACCTTGCAATATGCATGTTCATTTCTCTGAACTAATGTTCTTTGCCATTTTCTTCTTTGCAAAACTGCACATTCCTTAAATTTGTTTAGCTAATTTCCAAAATAATTTTGCTTTGGTTTTAATTTTTCACTTGTATAATGTGGGTCAGAGCCAACAAGAAATAGTTTGGGTGTGTCTAAATATTACCTCACAAAATTTTGCACCAACATACCAAACAAAAGGCAGGGTAGAGGGACAACTGGGACAGAAATAGCAAAAAAGCATCTCCAGAGTGTCTGGCAGTGATACAGTGTGCAGCATTATAATGTCATCATACCCTCTCAGCGTGCTGCTTTATATAGGTTGAAGCTGTTTTTTCACTCTCTCCATTGCAAGAAAAGAGAGTATGGTAGAGTTCTCCTATCAAACATTTAAATTCAGACTTTTCCTATGTGACTCCTTTTTTATATTTTGGCACAAAAACTTCAGATGTTGCCATTTTAAATTTTTTTTCTCCTCCTGCTTTTTTCTTTTTTGCCTATGCCTAGGCAAGATCATTTTTAATACTTCCATTTGTACTTTTCTCCACCTTTCCATATTCTATACATTTTCATGCTTAGAAAGGTTACAGAGTGACACAAGAATGGAGATGATGCAGAACTTCTACTCTGCAATTTGAAAACACTGCAGAATATTTGAAAACTGGCTGAGCAGAAAGGAATGAGGAGTTAAAAATGAAAAAAAAGTTATTTTATACAGAGGCAACAGAGGAAAAAATAAAATAAATACAAATTTTGGTTTTGTTTTGAAGTAGTAAAAAGAAATATTTCTCTTCCCAAATTTTTCAAAGTCTTTAGGTAAAAAGCAACAATGACATTTATAAACCAAAATAAATCCATCTCTTAAAAAAAGTTCTAGTATGAAGGAAACATTTAATTGAAAACCCTTAATCCTTCCTATTAAAACCTCCTATTCCAGTCACTAATAATGAGAATTTCAGTCATGCTCCTATTACTGTAGTCCCACTGCAGCTGCTGATGAGAGGTTCAGTGGTCAGTTAAAACCATAACCCTATATATGTGGACCTACATTACCTTCAAGCAAAAATCAAAGAAAAACTTTCTGCATAGTCTAATAAAGTGCCAGGTTGTAAATCCATGAATCGTTGGATCATAGAATCGTAGAATAGTTTGGGTTGGAAGGGACTTTAATGGTCATCTAGTCCAATCCCCCTGCAATGAGTGGGACGTCTTCCACTAGATCAGGTTGCTCAGATCCTCGTCCAACCTGACCTTGACTGTCTCCAAGGATGGGGCATCTCCCACTTCTCTGAGCAACATGTGCTCATGTTTCACGACCCTCATTCTGAAAAATTTTTTCCTTACATCTAGTCAAAATCTGCCCTCTTTTAGTTTAAAACCATTACCCCTTGTCCTGTTGCAACAGGCCCTGCCAAAAAGTCTCTCCCCATTTTTCTTATGTCAGCCCCCTTTAAGTACTGGAAGGCTGCAATAAGGTCTCCCCGGAGTCTACTCTTCTCCAGGCTGAACAACCCCAACTCTCTCAGCCTGTCCTCACAGGAGAGGTGTTCCATCCCTTGGATCATTTTTGTGGCCCTCCTCTGGACCCACTCCAACAGGTCCCTGTCTGTCCTGTGCTGAGGGCTCCAGAACTGGACACAGGACTCCAGGTGGGGTCTCACCAGAGTGGAGTAGAGGGGCAGAATCACCTCCCCCGACCTGCTGGCCACACTGCTTTGGATGCAGCCCAGGATGTGTTTGCAAGTGCACATTGCCGGCTCATGCCCAGCTTTTCATCCACCAGTACCCCCAAGTCCTTCTCAGCAGGGCTGCTCCCAATCCCTTTGTGCCCCAGCCTGTACTGATACTGGGGGTTGCCCTGACCCAACTGCAGCACCCTGCACTTGGCTTTGTTGAACCTCATGAGGTTCACATGGTCCCAGTCCTCGAAGCTTGTCCAGGTCCCTCTGGATGGCATCCCATCCCTCAGGCATGTCAACCGCACCACTGGGCTTGGTGCTGTCTGCAAATTTGCTGAGGGTGTCCTCGATCCCATTGTCTATGTCATTGATGAAGATATTGAAGGGTCCTGGTCCCAGTACAGACCTGGGGGACCTGAGGGACCCCTCAGGTGTCCCTGAGGGACACCATTCATCACTGATCTC
>NW_010521374.1:43883-51672 GCF_000687285.1 Phaethon lepturus | reverse complement strand
GGGCGCACGCGTGCCGCCCTGACGCCGGTTTCATTTTTAATGTACCAATTTACTGCCCTTCTAAGCCCTCTGGAGGTAAAACTTTTGACCCCTTTGGCTTTGAAAATGTCAATCCCTTTGGATTGAAATTTTCCGCTAATCTTCCAGTCTCCTCCGTTAAGTTGCCGCAGTGTTCTTGGGTTGGCAGGGCCGAGCGCCGCGGTGAAGCGTATCTCTTGGTGAGGGGGCCGGGGGGGCGCGGCTCCCCCCGCGTGCCTGTGGCGTCAGAGGTCCTGACGCCCAGCGCGGAGGTTCCTGCCGTTGCCCTGTTCCCCGGAGCGGGCGCGTGCGCCCCGCTTGCCGCTTGCGTTCTGCAAGGCAGCGCTTTGGGGTATTTTTTTTTTTTTTCTTGTTTTTCCCAAGCTGTTCTTGAGTGTTCTGTTTTTGAGCGCTGAGAGGTGAGCGTTGTTGGTTATCAACGTCATTAACCTCATCATCTCTGTAAAACATAGAGCACCTGTAATAACCACAGACTCATCTAAGTAGCTTGTACGCCGTTTGGGAATAGGCACCTCTTCTTCACTATGCGTTTGCAGTATCTAACTCAGTAGGGCCGAATTTGTGCCTTTAAACGGTCAATATTTTTATCTTTCTAATAAGGTGATATTAAAACTGCATAAAAATCGTTTTGGGATAGCAGTTGAATTCTGACTTGCACTGCAGAGCAATACCTCCCTGCTTTCTCTTAGCTTTTATGGCTGAGCTGATGACGTATGGTATGGAATATCCCTTTGGCCAGTTTGGGTCAGCTGTCCTGGCTGTGTCCCCTCCCAAGATCTTGCCCACCTGCAGCCTACTGGTGGGGGCAGGGGCAGTGTTGGAGCATCACACACCTTGATGTTGGAGCATCACACACCTGCTGCTCAGCAGTAGCCAAAACACTGTTGTGTTATCAACACCATTCTAGCTACCAATTCAAAGCACAGCACTGTGAGGGCTGCTATGGGGAAAATTAACTCCATCTCAGCCAGACCCAATACAGTAGGATATTACACTTCTTAGAGACTAGATGTGAAGTTACAAAATAAACCCTTGCGAAGACATTGAAGTACTATGGACGTTGTCCCCTTTTCTTCAATAATATAAATGTATAGCAATGTATATAACGTTTCTGGTTGCTTTCTAAAACCCTGTGCAAACACAGTGGTACATTATGGTGGGTAGAATGTGAAAGAATTGTCAGCTATGCTTGGAGGTTATTAGTTACTTTATTTTTCTTTTTGAAGGTGTTCAGAAATTATGCTGATATTTATATGGAATAGAATGAAACACAGGTTTTGGAACCTATATTAAGTACCTGAATTGGAATTTCAGGGCCACATGCGTCTTAGTAATTTTAGTGAGTGTAGATAGAGTAGGTTATTTAGATTGTACGTCTCCCTATACAGCACCTTGTTTGAGGTCCAAGTAGTAGATATTTGAGAACTGCAGTGCTAACTAATATGCTCAGGGACTTTGAACATTATTCAGTCAAACAGCTGGAGCACAGATGAAAATCACCGTGGTACAGTCAGAATGCTGTGCTGTGGGCTTCAGAATTGTTTTGACTTGCTTAACGTAGTTTAGAATTGGTAACGAGGTAGAATTTAAAAGTGGGATTGAGCTCTAGATGCGAGTATTGCATACTGAAACAAATATACTTGTATTTCCTCATGAAATGAAACCATTAAAAAGGCTCACAGAAGTCCACCCTGAAGTTCTGTATGCTGCTGTGAAAGGGTCAGGCAAAAGCTTCACAGGGTAAAGCTGTGATGCAGCTGTTGTAGAAAGCTCATAATAATGTCATATTGTGAATTGTGACAAGAGTAGCTTTGTTTCTTCTGGAGCATCCTTTGATAAACTAGACATTTCCCTCCTGCTGTTTATACCCTTTTCTTGCACTATCATTGCCTCCTGCTGCTTCTCCCAGACTGTGCTGCAGGTGCTTCTGCAGAGAGACAAGTATTTCTAATTTATTTTTTTAATACCGTGAACTTTAAGAGCTGAGTGTGCTATGCTTGTGACTGCTTAACAGTGGAATTACTGGAGCATCCTCTGATAAGGTTGCCCCTGAGTACCAGCTGAGACTTTTAGAAGGGCAGAGTGCCAGTCTACCAAGCTGTGTTTTCTCACAGGGAATTTTTTACATTGCATGCCATAATGTGGCCTGGATTCTCACTCATCTCCAGATGTGATTAATGATTTTTTTGCCTTGCACTGTCCTTAAAATGCGGCTCATTATTGGCTTTATCAAGTGGAGTGATGGAGAAGGAGTGTTTTTTCCTCACTTTATAATCCAACAGCTCCCAATAAGAGTGTCTTGCCTTGTTGAGGTGGAGGGACTGCAAAGCAGAAGCAAGTCTAGTCCTTCTGCTCTCTTCTGTGCCTTGCAGAGGGTTTGTTGGAGCTGAGCTTTCCATGACTGACAGGGAGCCTGTGCTACCAGTGAGGGTTGGTTCCCCTGTTACCACTCCTCCCTCTCCCAAGTGCTGTGACCAAATGCACTTGTGAACTATGCTGCCTTGAGAGCTAGAGGTTAAGACTTGATCTGCTGAGCTGGCTTCATGTGAGTGAAGCGAGGTCATCTATATGTCATGAGAGATAGAGCCACAATAGATAGGGCAAAGACTGCTTTAGAATTATGTGGAAATATATAGTTGTCTCTTTGTGCAAAGGGACTATAAAATTCTGCATTGAATTTAAAGCAAAGAGAACAAGAGGAAGCAACAATATGCTGTGCATGCTCTTCCATCATTCCGCAAGCTTGATTGTCTCTTGCTTTACTATATGTCTTCTCCTGGAAATGTTACTGACTGTTAAACAAGTTACCTCTGAAAGGATTGTATCACCATATTCTTTTTAAAATGCCTAGGGCTTGAACTCCTTCCTTAACATTGCCTTTCTCTGACACTAAGGATTGAAAGTTATTTGTAAAACAGTGACATGTTTGCCATCCGCTGAATGACCTCCAGCCCTGTATAAGCATCAATAACCATATAAATGCCCCTTCACCAGAGCTCTGCATGACTTCTATGAAGCATTATCTTGCATTCTAATATACAAAATTCTATAGTAGAAATCAAGACAGTCATGGGGTTAGGAAGTTGACTGATTATCTCTGTTAGCTGTTGAACATTAAAAGCATATGGAAAATGCAGCCCCAGACTATTGGATAGCTCTGTAATTTTACAGGTTTTGTGCCACTGCTGTTGGTCATAGTGAAGTTTTTAGGTGAATCAGGTTGTTCAAAAGCTGTGACTGAGTTCAACAAAATTGAAAAATGTTAGCAAGGGTGTCAGTCCTTTAAGACTAATTCAGGAGTTCCTCAATGAAATGAGCAGGCAGTTTCATAGGGCTGTTACTATTCTATCTTTTTAATTGAAACACGTTTAAAACGCTTTGTTTTACGTGAACATTGCTGACCTGCTCCTGCTCTTCATTTCATATAAGCAGTAACACATTTAGCTCAGTTACCTCGGATGCCTCAGCTTGTTTTTGAGGTAGCTGTAAATATTCAGCCTTGGTCCCTGCTGCTTGCTAATCTGATGTGCTGGGTCAGCAGTTGTTCTGTAAGTATTATAGTGTAGATTACTTACAGGTGCACTTATGAGTGACATATTACAGATGGCATTTAGTAGACATAATAATTGTTAACCTCATCACTTGCAGTAAGATCTTTGCTTTCACACACTGATAGCTTTGGGAGTTCTTTATCTTTTTTTTTTTTTTAAAATGCCTTAAATGCAAGGGTGTTGTTTGGAGCAGCAAGTCATCCAACCATTTGAGCTAATAGGAAAAGGAATATACATTTACTTATTTTCATACATACACACACACAGGGCCACCTTTTGAAATAAGTTGACATTGAAACCGGTTATTGTTTGTTTGTGTGGATGATAGATTCTCATCTCATGCGGTGTCAGAGCACCGATAGATCCGTATCTTGCATTCACAAATAGGCCATAGCTGGCTTGCTGTTGGATGGGAATATAATGGTGGAGAGGACTGAGGGGGTCTTAAAAAAAATAATCCCCAAACCAAAAAAAACCCCACCAGAGTATAACATGAATAATGATGTCACTGGAGCTTCTGAGACAACAACTCACATTCATTACTGCTTGCACAGATAGTAAAGCACTCGGATAAATTTCTTTTGGAAGGTCTTGTTGTTTTCCATCAGTTAAGGGTTTCAAGAGCAGCTTACACGGAGTTCTATGAGGAGTCACTTAGGTGTAGCAGACTGAGCCTTAAAGCTAGAAAATACTTTAAGAGGCCAGCTAGTGTATCCTGTAGTCTCCTCTTTTTTTTTTTTTTTTTTCTTCTCCTGTGATTGAACATCAGATGAGGATGTGGGGCATACACTTATTCCAAACATCAAAGTTTTCACATTGTTTGTATCCAATTAAGTGTGTGCAGGACTGCTGGAAACCATTTAAACTCGTTAGTGTTTAAAGAGAAAAATATTAACCCTAAGAAGGTACAAGAAATCCGAGAAAAATGGTGGACTTTCAGGTTTTGTTTTTTCTTTACTGAATTTCACTTGCATGTCACTGGTCACGTCTTAAGATGTTTTAGCAGTTTCATGTCAATTTTAACATTATGTTATACCTCACATCTGTGTGTATACATATATAAATATATATATATAAAAGCTAGTTTTACTTTCTGAAAGTGGAAAACAGAAGAGACTTTCCTGTTTACAAGGCACATCCAAGTCTGTTTTATGGAGAAATTGAATATGAAGCAAAGAAATGAGGTAGTGTATTTACACAGGAGAAAACATAGTACATACAGGTTTCAGATTTTTGAAGATGCAAGATAACAAATCCCAGGCATACTTGTGGATTTGCTTTAGATTTGAACATCCTGAGACATTAATCAAAGCTTAATCTACACGGAAAATAGCAGCATTAAGTTTTAAAAAGCTAAAATCAAAGTCCTAAAAAAACCCCCAAAAAACCTAAACTAAAAAAAACCCCAAGCAAACAAACCATCTGAAAACAAGTAAAAGCGCTAGCAGCTTCTCTTCGTAAGTCAGTTCTCAGCAACTTTCACTTATAGTGCGTTTTAGGTTTGGGTGTAACCTAAGGGATTAGGACCTTTAAGAACAGTGCTGTTAACTTTTTTTTTGTTTTTTTTTTTTGGTCCAGGGATATTACTAGCTAGAAGTTTAACAAATTTGTTTCTGTGTGACACAATAAAAGTAATCTATGCTGGTCTCAAAGTGCTGATGTGGAAAAATCTGCATAAAAGGACAGGAGGGGGGACACTCACAGACCCCCCCTAAAGCCCCCAAACAAGCCCAAAAAACAACCCACAAACAAAAAAAAACAACAACCTAGTAGTAGATCTTTACCCAGTACAAAATATATTAAATCAACAGGAAAGACCTCTGATGTATACACCTGCGTGTTGGTACGTTATAGAACGTTCCCCATTTCTGATCTCTGCAGAGACAGGGGAATTCGCAACGCGTCCAGGAAGGTTAACTAATCTGATCTATTGCCAAATAATTTAAAGATTGAAAAGAACTGTCAGTTGTCCCTTCCACCAAAGTGATTCTACCTGATTGCAGCAAAGGATAACCAGTTCTTAAGATTTCTGGTTTACATCTTTCTGTAAATTATACCTGTGCTGGATTACACGTAAGTAATTTATGGAAACAGGTTCTCCTTTCCATCCAACTCTGACCTTAAACATGAGGAATAGATTATCAATGTTTGTGTAGTACTGCCTTTGCATAATTAAAAAGAGAATGGAGAATTTAAAGTTGCTACAGGAACATTCAGTTAGTTAAATTTTACATAGAGAGTACACATAGTAACTTTTGGATTGCTTTTAAATTAAAGCTATTGCTGTACATCCGGTTGCACTTGAAGCTGCTGGAAGGCTTCTCTTGTAATTTCCTAGCTTTGAATTTTATTTTGAATGGCAGTCAAATTTTCTCAGCACTAGTGTTGATTCTTTGTAGCTTGTGTTGATGGATTGTCTGCCAGCCTTCCTCTCTGTCAGGACAGAAGCTGGAGGGACACACATGTTTATCAGGCCGATTGAAATAAATGGGAAACTGGCCAGTGAATTCAGTAGGAGCGGAACCTGTCCCCTCACAATTAATTTATTTTGCAGTTGTGACTGCTGATGTGGGTTCTGTTTTGTTTTATTTCTTTTTTTTTCTTTTACTCTATAGCTCCTCTTTTCCCTTCTGTTCTTTCCCCAAAATTATCCACTCAGTATTGTTCCTGGGCAACGCAGCAATAAGGGAGTAGTACAGAAATATTTATACATACAGTTTTTGACCAAATTGTTCAGTGGCTTTGATGGTAAAAGCTGTCTATATGTCTGACAGAAAGAAGTTAGTTTTGTTTTAAAAGGAAAATACACCGATGCTACAGAGTATTGGGGCCTCAAGAATTCAAGAGAAAAGCTGTGACTTCTGTGACAGTGTCAATAAGGGTGTCTGTGGACCTCCTTGCTGGGGGCACAGGGAAGGCTCCCAGGAGAAGTATTCGTTCTTCTCTCTTTTTTTTTTTTTCTTTTTTTTTCCCTGTTTTTCTTCCCACAAACATAGTTCACAATTATGCACGCTCTATAAGCATATGTAGAAGAAGAATACCATTCTGCTTCCATAGCAGAAGGGCACTGGTATGTCAATGAAATCTCTGTGCATATGTGTGTGAGATTTATTTGCTCTTATGCTTATAGCTGATTTAGCTGTGGCAAGCAAAGCATTGATGTGTAGACCAGACCTAAGCATAGGCCAAAGCTCCAGTTGCTCGGGATGAGTTAAAAGGATGCTGGGTTGAAACCACATGTAGGCAGTTGTTCAGCGGGTGGTGTGACTTAAATAACCTGAAACTTTGCTGAGGTTGATTTGTGTCACAGAGCAGCTGTGCAAACACAGAGTCAATCTCCAGGCGCTCCATTTTGAGACTTTGCACTCTTGGTGAGAGTTTTACTTATGGGGGAAATCCTGAAGGTTGAGGTGAGGTTTGTACTATGGAGGTTGACCTGTGCATCAATAGTGCTTACGAGGTATCAAGATCTTTGTCTGCTTCAAGTGTAACTGAAACCCTCTAATGCAGATAGTTTAACACAAGGCAACACTTTCACTTCTGGAAATGAGTGCTCTGCAAGCTGTTCAGGGTAAAGCACAGCAGTGTGAGTGTAGTCTGTGTTCCCCTATGGAGCAGTTTCCCTGCCCAGTTTACGGTTATATCTAATAACCATCTAAGCAGTTTTTGCCATACGGTGAATCCGAAAGAGAAAAAATGAAAAAATGTTAAGGAGAGCGGCTTGAGAGTCAGGCAGCTAAAGATCTGCAGCTTGGACACTTGGACTGCCAAAGGAAGTAGCGCCATGGCTTAGCTGTTGCAGATGCTACAAGAACAGCTCTTAGGCAGCGTGTGACCACCGCATTTCATAATGAGTTGACCTGGGTGCGCTGGAGATGATTAAGCTCTGCTATGAAAGTGTCTGTCTCCATATTGCCACTTCCTGGTACAAATGGGAAATTTACCTTTCAAGTTCCTTGAAGAAAAGCTTGATTAATTTTTTTTTACCTTTTTTTTTTTTTTTAAAGAAAAAAGGGGAAATATTGAGGAAACTTTTGTTAAAGGCAACTTAGTGTTTGGCTTTCTGGACTTTTGACAACAGTGATCTTGAAAGGTCACAGCTGCAAGAATGCTTCAGACAGATATAATGACTTTCACTGGGTTCAAAGTAGAATGAGGGGTATCTACAATCCTATCTTTTTAGGGTGCTGGCATATTCC
>NW_010521374.1:0-43852 GCF_000687285.1 Phaethon lepturus | reverse complement strand
AGAGTGCTTTCCTATTAGCTCCTTATTTGCCCAGAATCCACTGTGGGCATGACATTTAGTACTCTATGCCCAGGCTTTGAGCCTTTCTAATGACTTCAGTAACTGTGAACAGAGAATTTAAATAGTCATTTTGTAACTGTGGGAAATAAAATCACTGATATGAGATGTCCTTCCTGAACTGACTTGTTGCAGAGTTTTCACTTGGAAACTGAAATTTCCTAGTTCCCCGTGTCTCTATTTAGACTACCATTCTTATATATTGGTCAGTAGTAATGCTGCTGCTGTACTAACTTGACTCACAGTAGCGAGTTTTGTCACTTGAGCCTCTGGAAGAATTTCTTCTTCCATCTTGGTCTGCCATCCTGTCGTAAGATCCTAAGTTAAATTTTCGTGCCAAAAAAACTCTGAAGTCAATAGGAAATCAGATCTACTATGTAATGTTTTGCTTTGTCGTCTGTGACAATTTTTGTTTTGTATTTTTTTTCTTCATGCCCACAGCTGCCATAGCTGTGTTGACAAAGCCCCAAGTGTAAGCCCCATTAACACAGAGAGGACAGCAGTTGTCACTTGGGAAGAGCAACAGCAATGCTATTAAAAAAAAAAAATCCCTTCTTTTAGAGTACGCTACACATCCATGAGGAAGGTTTTCTGGCAGGGATGTGGGCAGAGAGTATTGCAACATGGACATGCTCTGCACGTCTCCTTTCTGATGGAGTGTGAAGTCTGTGTGAAATTATCATTTAGTGTCTGGCTTCTCCAGAGAGGACAGGGAGTGATGAGAGATGGGTCGTGGCCTTGTGGTACCACTCAGTGGAGGTGGCCATATGGTGTGGGAGAGGGGGTGCTTAAAAAGGGTGTCACAACAGATGTTTGATAGCATACTTGTTGCCAAAAGCTCCAAGTGTCACCTAGCTCCAGTAAGGTACTGTTAGAGCTGTCCCAGGGGTGCAGTTAAGGAGGAATGCTGTTTAGTTAACACATAGTGTAATTTATTATTTGTATTGGTGTTGCAATGGCTATCTTTTGTCAGGCAGACAAAAGCATAACAAGACCAGAGGTTGGATACTGGAGCCAAACAAATTCATACTTGAATTAGGTACAGATTTTTAACATGGAGAATAACCAACCATTTGAACATTGTACTTAGAGAAAGGTGGATTCTTCATCAGTGTAAATCAGTTGCAAGTCATACTTCATTTGAAACACAAATGAATTTCAGGCTATCCTTTATACAGAAGGCTAAACTAGATTGTTGCAGTGATCCTTTCTGGTCTCTGAATTGATAAATCTGAAACACTTAGTCCACCAAAGGAGGGACTTCTTTTTCTTACTATTTAAGTCGTCAAGACGGACTTGTGGGAGAAGAAAGGAACTGGTGTATCTTGCGGTACTGAAGCACGGAGTGTCAAGTGACTCTCTCACGTTGCAAAGGAGGTCTTTGAGAACGGGGAGCAGATTTCAGAGCTCTTGCGATGCAGTTCAGAAATTAAGGACTGTACTTCCTTCTTATGTTTTGAGTAAGTTGTATGTTTAAAAAAAACCAACCCACAAACCAACCCCCCCAAACCCCTGTAGCACTTGGTTATGGTTCCTTGGCAGCAAGAAGAACTTACTGCGGTAAGACTATACTACACAGTGTGCTGAATTTAATGCTGGTTACTGTGAGCTATCAAAAGCTTTAAAATTATTTTCATAGAATCTATCCTTATTTATCTATAAATATTATAATTGTAAATCCCACAAGGAGGAAGAAAAGGCTTGAATTTGGACATTGGAGCGAATAGTTATGCTGAACTTACACAACATTATGCCCCACTATTCTGTTTCTCACCCAGATTTACATTTGCTGAATACATTTGCTGAGATAAATAGCCAATTTCTTTTGAGAACAAAGTTAGAACTGAATAAATGTAAGGCTTCAGAGTACTAACAAAGGGACTGTACTCTAAAATAATACAGCTATACAGCCCAAATAATGTAAATTAGAACAGCAGAGAGGAAATCTGAATTTAGTAATACATAGGAAGAGCCAGTAATGTTTTGTGAGAGTTTGTAAATTTATAGTTTTGTAGTCTGATCCTTTGCTGTTTAATCTTCCCTTTTCTTCTTTTCCCCCAATGGCAAATACATGTGGAAAATATGCATCTTGTGATTACAACAGTGGGTAAAAGGAGTTTTGTTACTTTTCTCGAGTGGAGGAGCCTATGGAAAGAGGAGAATGTGGCAAGGAAAGCCTGCTGTTCTATTCACTGGAAGACACTGTCAGCTGCGAAGGTTATCTGCACAGAAGAATTGTCCCATTCACAGCTTCCCCAAGAGCATACATAACAGACCTTGGAAATATGCACTGGTTCTGTTACAGTTGGATAAGAAATTAATTTCAACTGCAGCAAAGAAGACTCAAGTTAGATATTAGGGGAGAAAAGTAGAGGTAGCAGAAGGAAGCACTGGAGTATGTTGTTTGAAAAGATGATGTAGTCCCTGTTGCTGGGAGCCTTTCCTTTCTCAGTGGTACAGAGGAATTGTCTAGAGAGGTGATTCTACCTAGGGACAGAGGAATGGACTAAAAGGTCTTCTGAAAACTTAGATGTATAAAAAGCATAGGAGGTTAAGATGTGTGTTTAAGAATTGTATACCTAGAGTCAGAGAGCTTTCTACATGCATATCAGATGCTGAAGGACAGGCTGTTCCTGCAGATTTTCTCATTCAAGTAATTATACTAGCTTCAGTTGGGCTACTCAAACAAGCAGGACTTACTCTTGTGTTATGAAGTTTTCAGTCTGTAAATTACTAATGTTTTCTTCTGCAGTACAGTAATGATATATCCAAACATAATTTTTAGCAAAGTCACAGATGACATCGAAAGTACACAAATGTATGAGAAGGGGTATAAGGAGAGAAGCTCCCTAAGTTCTGAAATAAGGAGTGAAAACTGTGTTTAGCAGTTGTGGTGAATTCACCAGACAGTAAAATCTGTCTCTCTGATTGCATTTCATCAGTTTCCATACTGCTGCCAATTGGCATTTTAATTTTTAGAGATTTCAGAAAGATTGCCTTGAAAAAAAAGTGGATATTTACAAGTTCTCTTATTCTGTTATTTTTGCAGATGATCTTTTGTGTTGATAGGCAGCAGAAGTGTCTTCTAGAGACTGTGACAGGAGTTTTCTCTTGATGTCCAAAAGGGACTTGAGGTTATGAAAAAGAACGCTTTTTTTCAGAAAATGGCTCCTTCTTTTTTTTTGTTCCCCCAAAAAAACTCAGAGTATGTGTTTCTAAGGGTAAAAATCAGCAATAGAATGCATCTACAAAGAGTTTCAGCAGGGACAAAGGTTCAATGTGCAGTTTAATCCACTTTATACTGACAGAATTAATTTATGTCATTTTCGTGCATGTCACTGTAGAGACAAACCCTGTTGTAAGTGTAATTTATACGCATCTCCAATGAGAAAGCATGCCTCAAATGACAGGATTCCTGGTGATTTGAGGTACAACAACTATGGAAGCTTTCTGCAACATGTTCACATGCTGCATTGGCAGATGGCTGAGGTGAACATCAACTCTCTCTCCAGCTTTTAAAATTCAGAATTGGTGGCAGCGTTGTCAAAACATGTCAGCAACAAACCACTGGCTCCACAACATACCTTTGCACACAAGTTGGGGCTTTGAAACAAATTATATTCTTACTATACAACTGTTTTTTTTTGTTTGGTTGGGTTTTTTTTAGTTGCTATGTTCTTAAAGTTTGAGATACTGGAAGAATCTGGAAGACTGGAGCACTTGGGAAAAGGGTGTAGCACTGACATGTTCTCCTTCATATGTTGCATCAAGAAGCAGCTGTGCTTATATTGTGAATTATACCTAACCCTCTGTCTGGAAGTTTAATTTATTTTGATGTTCCTGCACAGGCACGTCAGGTACCAGTGCTTGGTAGTCCATAACAACTGCTTTGTAGAAATAAAATGCATCAAGATGGTAAGAGGAGACAGATGAGGAGGCTGGGGAAGAGTAGTTTCTGGACTGCTGGATCATAAGTTGCTGAATAGTCTCGGGTAGCAAAAGCTAGAGGTGATTCTTCTAGGGAAGGGAATAGACGTTTTGAATCTAGTAGTTTTTCTGCTACCGCTCTCACAGTAGGCTCTGACTATAGAGGGCACAGAAGGTAATGTCATAAAATAGAGGAAAGAAAAGGAACAAGGTTTAGGAATAAACACCAGTAGTCTCTAAATGATATGCTGGCTTGAATTTACTTGATGGATGCCAAAAGCCATTCTTTTTTATTTAGAGAAGACAACACCTTGCCTGAGGGGACAAAGAAGACATTTTGTTCTTTAGGGGCATAAAACTAGTTTTCCTAATTATTCCTGACATTTTGTCATTCATGCTATGAGCTTCCTTAGAGGGTGGAAGTAAATAGCCAGTCTCCTGTGAGACTGAAACGTGAACTGAATGAGTTTAAGGTTTGAAATGTGCTAGCATCGGCACCAAATCCTAAAATGACGTTGTCTGAGTTCCAGAATAAGACTATGGGGAACAGTGTAAGGTGCCTAGGGTATGTTACAGAGGCGGACATAGTAAGCTTCTCTGAATATAATAAAGAAAAGGCTAAATTAGGAAGGCATTTATATGCAGCTTTATACTTGTGAAGTTTAGGTTTAAGTAGAAGGCTGATCTTTAGATGTATTATTTTAGCACCCTAAAGTCCTCACAGGACTTCTGTGGTAGAGGAGGTAGATGACAAGAATGCTGTTTCTGCCTTGAACACTTTGAAGTCTTATCTTGCACGGAGAAGCCCCCTGGACGAACCTGGTACTTTCCTGGAGCTCTACTCAACCTGGAGGTGCCCGGAGCCTGTACAGATGTATAGCTTACAGAGCTGGCAGCCAAAAAAACCCAGCAGCTAAAAAAGCGTAGATATTTGCCAGAGAGGTATTTTGCAGATCATTACGTTTATATGGGAATTCAAAGATAACTAAACACATGTTATTTAGAAAAAACTGATTCTGTTCTCGTGATGTTCTGCAAACCTGATAATTCATTTTAGTTTTTGACATCCTAGTGCTCTACAACATTTTGTATGTTTTAGGGAAGTCTTGTCCTGACATTCTAGATGTTCAGTTCAAGTTTATTGTTTCTCAGCTGTTATGTACAAAGTTGTAATTTTTTTTCTTCATAGCCACTAAATTTATTTTTTGCCTTAAACATTAATATTGCTGGTTACTCTGCTTTTATGCAGGGGTCTCTGGGAAAGGCTCTTGTGTGCAGTGAAGTACAAACAGTAGCATTTTGTCAGTTTACTCATTACCAGTTATCTGAGCCTGAAGGTACAGGTTTGGATTCTTTTCCCGAGTCCTGTGCTGCGTAAAGTTGGAAAAAATTTTTACGTTGTTATGCCTCAGTTCCTCATCGACAAATTAGAGACAATGATACTTTTTGAAATACCCTCTTGAAGAGCTTTAAAGTTTAGCTAGTAGTAATGGTACTGATTTATTTTTTTTTCTTTTAATGTTCATGTTATTTGCAGATTTCAAGATAACACTGTTTGCTTTGTCAGAACCTAAAGAACAGTCCCTGAACCCTTTCAGGAAGGATGTCATTGCTGTTCCTTAGGTTGTAGCCTCTGCTCCTGGCAGATAGAATGCCATCATCAGAAGCAATGTAAATGTAGTTGAACAGATGTGGTGTAGAAAAAGATATAGGTCCCACCAAGGTGGTTTAAAAAACCTTGGCTTGTTTTTATGAGAGAATGTGTGGATTGCTTTGTTGATTTGTCTGCTGTTTTCAGTTCATGATGCAGCAGATTACAAAATCTGTGACAAAATCACAGGAAAAAGTATTTTTTAGGAGGCAGGATTCAGAATGTTACGGTATTTAGGCACTAAATTAAGAATTCAGTATCTTTTTGGAGATAAACTGACCATTGTGGAAATGCAGCTGACTACTGATGGGCTGCTGAAATATCATAAAAATGTTTGTATAAACATAGAGCAAGCTGTGCTTTTATGAGAAAAGCAAGGAGAGGAGAATTCTTTGGTTTGGGGATTCTACCACCACCCCCATGATACCGTGCTAAATGCGATGTGTCTTTTCAAGTGACCTTTATCTTAACTTTAATCTTTCTTAAACCCATTGGAGAAGTTGTATTATCTGAATGTCTTCCATGTGTGAAAATTTACTTTACCATCCTTTAGCACCTTTTACACTTTTCAGATGGATATTAATGTTATTACATTAATAATAGTATTATGAACAGGACTGGCTTTTGGGGCATTTAAAACAACTTTACGATATTAAAACAGTGCTTATACCATTTCTGTGATCAAAAATGCTGTCAATCACAAGTAAAAATGGGATCAAAGAGGCTGAGATTAGAATTCCTGTATTGAAAGCCATGAGTTTTAAATAATAAGTATTTCTCTTGTTAAAAGTTCGGGTGCTGAGAGAAGAAGCATGAGCAGTACCTGTAGTATCTTTTGAAGGTTCAGATTCCCAATCCTTTCAGAATGAGGCAGTACACATGGAAATAATTGGAAAATAACCTTGAAGGTTTCTGTGCCTGTTTGAGTGTGTATGTCAGACCTAATTAGGTCTGCTGAGGAAAACATAAATGTCAATAGCTTTTTACCAAATGCATCCAGCTACTTTTGAGATTGTGAATGGAGTCCGGTGAGCATACAGCCTGCTTAACGTCACCTGTCTATCTTAGGTCTTTTAGTTCTGTCCCCTGTGATATGTAGCATTTGATTTTTCTTGGAAACAAAATCAGAACTGGAAACTAGGAATTGCCACTCCAGTGCTTGCTTAGCTAATGTGTCCAGAAGAGCAGATGTAACTTAACTAATTCAGAACATTTATATTTTACCTTCCAGTGGGTCATAGGGTTTGATTGTTTAGATCATCGAGCTCTATTTATTTCATTTCTTGTAAATTTGATGACCCCTCCAGTGTCTTGTATAACTTATTTTTTTTATCCTTATAACTTATTTTTTTATCCTATAGCTATGACTTTACCAAATCCTATTGGAAGCGCAAAATGTGCATCTGTTTTCAACCACGATTATATGTAAAAGGATCTCTCCTGCTAAGTTACGTTTGGGTACACCCATTGTGTGTACTCGTATCTTTTTTTCTTGCTAAGTGATGTACTGCTGGCTTTGCAGGGTCATCATTACATGTACTGTCTTTCAAATCTTTTCTCTGTGTGGCCGCTTTAGAAATATTTCTAAAATTCTAGCTGGGTGCTTTTGCAGTTTCTTAGAAATGGGTACATTTCCCTGGGGATCCCTTAAGAGCATACTAGGAATAAAAAGGGTATTCTCTAGAAGTAGCGTCACTGAGTCAGTAGAGTCTCTGATTGTGCTGGAGAGGAAAGAATGTACCTTGCTGTTAAATTTGTTTGGGGAATTTGGAGACAAGTGGCACTTTGGTACTGTTTACATGAGAAAGTTTATTTAAAGGCATGAGCTGCGCTGTGTAAGTAAACTTTTACAAATCCCTTTATGGACTCTGTTCTGTGATGTGAAAGCAGCTTACTCAGTTCAACTTAAATGCATTCCTAAGAAAAAGAACTTAAATAAAACTAAAGTAAACCTAGTGGGAACTGAAAGAAGAGTGTCCATGCAGCTTTTTTGTACAAATATAATTAAGTTGGTTGAAAGTCATACCTTCCAGATACCTATTCAGCATTTTCTTGGGGACAGTCCCTTACTGGGAGTGGAGGAGTGACAGGCAAGACTTTCAGCTTCCAATGCTAGCATTTATAACATGGAAATCAGTGGAAAAATCATATAAGGTCTTACTTTGGCCCTGGTTTCAATAGTGGAGTGAAATTTTGGAAACTGTTCACATCCATGGCTAGTCACTAGCAGACTTAAGATTTGAGAAGCTGACTTCCTCCTTTCAGTGTCTCACTTTCCCTTCCTGTGAAATAGAGATCCCTTGAAATATGTTTTGTGCCTTGCAATGTTCGGAAAAGCGCATGTGATTGACCAAAGATGTGGTCAGTGCATGTATCACCAGATGGTCCTGGAGGTTTCTCTGTAGACTGTCCTTCTGCTCTTAGAGTTTATTATGTTTGCTCAATTTTAGCCTTATTTTCTTTCAAAGTTTTTTTTTTTTAATTTTCAAGTAGTCTTTTTATTAACTCTCAGTAAATGTAATAACTTCTTTAATATTTTAATTGCTTCTTATGGAAGCAGGAGAGAATAGGATCTCCTGTTATACTGCAGTAAAACAGATATGGTCCTTTAAGGGGTTTCTTTGCAAGTATTTCATCCAGAGTGTTTGCTAGAGCTACTCAAGCTGTTCATGGGTTATTATTCTTGCTGGCTTTTAAATATATGTATATCGCCAATTAAATGTAATGGGATATATGCTTAAAAACATTGCATGTTGTAACATTATTATCTTTACAATTGTTACCATTATTTAGTTGTTAGCATTTGAGTCGCCTTAAATTCTGTCTTTGGAAATGCTGTCTACAGTGCCCTGCTGTAGATAGCCCCAGAGTGAGCAGGAGGAGGACTGTTATGTCACGGCAATGCTCTTGGGACAGAGCGTTATGCTAATATAGCGGTGCTCCTTTCAGGACCTCATATTGTGCATTTGTGTAGTAATGGGGTGGGCATTACCAACAGGCTCAGAAATTCTGCACGTACTTGCTAGCATCCTGTCAACCTTAGTGGAAATGTTGTGATTTATATGTGATTCAGATTAGAAAGGTAACTGTGACATTTCTGAATGCTAAGACTTTATCCTATGTGGACCTAGTCATTATAACATACAGAATAATTGTATATGCTGGCTAATCATAATTTAAAAGCTAATTACTGGGAAAATGCTTATTCCTCGTCTCTTGAGAACATACTGTTCAACACTTCATTATTAAGCAATTACATTTTATACAATATTACAGGTTTGCTTGATGTTATGCAGACAATGCCTCAAGTTGTTCAAAGGCTAAATTAGCAAGAGTTGCTTCTAAATAATGGGAGAGGGTATCATTACTTCCTCGCATTGCATGTTCTGCCATTAGGAAACTTTGCTTTTAGGGTGTTCTGTTCTTATTTTTCTTTTTTTTTCTCTCTCCTCATTTCTGGAAATTTTCCTAAGACATTCCACATTATCTCATCATATTTTTCTGAGCACTCGGAACACTCACCTTTATATGAATGGTTTGATGGCTATTAAAAACTTAATTAAAACTTCTATTTGTATTGAAATATGTCCTGAAAGATGAGGCTTCTAAGCTAGTGGAAATTATCACGTAGACTGGTTTTTATTCAAAACTGTTCACATACTAGTTTAAGACAACACTTAAGGTATTTAATATAAACTATGAGAAAAGAGGAAAGGGAAGTATCAAGTAAAGGCGAGACGACTGGTGAATAGTAATCATGGCACGCAAGCCGCTTAACTTCCAGTCTGTGTTGGTGGGTATTGTTAAACCCTGTAAATTTTAAGAGATTTTTAAGGATAATATGTCGTGAACTTGACGTTTCCATGAATATGGGATGGCTTAACAGAAACCATTGAAAATTCAAATGATTCACACAGATCCTTTGGACTGAAATTGTTGCAGGTCATCCGTGAGCAAAACATTAAAAAGATGGTCCAAGATGTTAGTGTGGACAGAGAGGAGCCAGCAGCAGAGGATAAGGACAGCATCATCTGATAGGCTAGTAATGGGTGGGATCGTTCAGAAACAGCAGGAGGAAAGGGGTCATCAGAGGATCTTCAGAGTTTTGGAAGAGGATAAGGAGGAAAGAAATGACAAAGAAATACTTGCAAAGCAAAAATAAAAAATGGGGACAGACCCATGAAAGCTGATGAGTAACTGCATGCCAAGAACATGTTGGCATTGTTAACTAGAGTCTTGAGACTGTTCTGTACTCTGGTTCTCTTACAACAGGCCTTCTGACCCAGCGGGCCTGAAGTGTTTGTGTGCAGTCCCAACTGGTGATGGCATTGAGTAGGAAAGACTGGTTATAGCGTAAAATGTCTTGGTGAGTATAAGCAGTTCCCCATTGTTTCATCAGGTTATGTAAATTAGACTAATGGTGTAAGCAGATTTGGATCTGGTACCTGTCATGCTTCTGTAGGGTCAGAAAAGTATTTTGTACAGTAATACAAGACTAACAGCATCTGGGCCTGTATCAGAAATAGTGTGGTCAGCAGAAGCAGGGAAGTGATCGTGCCCCTGTACTTGGCACTGGTGAGGCCGCACCTCGAATACGGTGTTCAGTTTTGGGCCTCTCACTACAAGGAGGACACAGCGTGTCCAGAGAAGGGCAATGAAGCTGGTGAGAGATCTGGAGCACAAGTCTAACAAGGAGTGGCTGAGGGAACTGGGGGTGTTCAGTCTGGAGAAGATGAGGCTGAGGGGAGACCTTCTCGCTCTCTACAACTACCTGAAAGGGGGTTGTGGTGAGGTGAGTGTTGGTCTCCCAAGTAACAAGCGATAGGATGAGAGGAAATGGCCTCAAGTTGCGCCAGGGGAGGTTTAGTTGGATATTAGGAAAAATTTCTTCACTGAGAGAGTGGTCAAACATTGGAACAGGCTGCCCAGGGCGGTGATGGAGTCACCATCACTGGAAGTGTTCAAAAAACATGTAGACGTGGCACTTTGGGACATGGTTGGTGTTGGGTTGATGGTTGGACTTGATGATCTTAAAGGTCTTTTCCAACCTTAATGATTCTGTGATTTCGCTCTATTGTTGCATGTGCCTGCAACATGCCATAGAGAAAAATCTTCCCTTCTAAACACTACAGATTTTTCAGAATTATTACCTAAACCCATGATACAGTTTACTGCTTTTTCTGCTCTCACTCTTTGCAATTACACGCTTGCCTTTTAGTTTTGTTTCCGGTGCACATAAAATCTCTCTTTATTCTCAACAAAGGAGACCAGTCCATGCCTGAAGGAGGATGGATCTTTCAGTTTTAGCATCTGCAAAAAATAAAGAATGATAAATTACAGTCCATTCAGGTTCTTATGGATGCTGTGTGCTTGAACACACTGGTTTGGATTTTGAGTCTGTGAACTCTGGCCTTTTATCTTGTTTGATTTTGTTTTCATATTCATATCTTAATTTTCATTTCACTTTTAATTAGTTTCATTATATTTGATGGCAAAATGTTTGCTTTATCTTCACTGTTAATAGTCTAGTTGTTTCTCTTGCCTTAAGTAATATCTCGTTAACTTTATAAGCCATCTTTTCCACATCATCTACAGAATTAATTTCCTGGTATGTAGTTGTATTGTCTGCAGCATTTTTCCCAAAACTTTCTCAATTAACATTTCTATTGTTGTATTGCATTTTTTCTGTAAGAATTAAGCTGTGAAGACAGTTGATAAAAACTAGTATTATTAGTTGGTGATCTTTTGAGAAATGGCTAAAAAGCTGCCCATTCCCTGTTGGTGAAACAGCTTAGGAGTTTAGAGGCGAGATAGGTCTTTTAAAAAAAAAAAAACAACAACAAAACAAAGAAAACCCCCTAAGTACCATGCAATAACAGAGTGCTACTTTCTAAATCCAAATTAAAATTGTCAGTAACTTGTGATGTGCTAACAACAGATGTGGGTGGTGATGTTACAGGAGAAGAGGTGTTGTGGGGTGATTGTTTCCCCTAGTAAGTATTTCATTGCCATTTTCCATTGGTTACTTTCCTCAAAAAGAATTAGGCCTCGTAGACAGTAAACAGATGCTGCAAGCAACTATGTTTTAGCTCTTGGAATGCTCTTCAGTATTCCTTTCCTTTCCTTTTATTGAAATTACATAGCAGAAATATAATGAAGTAATCATGATAGACAACCACATCATCTTTTGCCATCTTTCTTTTCTATCTTTAATGGGAATATTGCTTTCTTTTGTGTGTGTGTGCAAGACTTTATCCTGGATCTTGATGTACTTCTTGGTTTTCAGATTCCAGTCATTTATTTTAACAGTATGCCACCAAGGTCACTTGTGAATATTGGAAGACTGGAGGCCCTTGTTGGGAGATGCAGTGCTACTGCAGAGGGTGTAGTTCTGCCAGTAAAGTTATGTTGAGATGGCATTTATTCACTACATCTTTAGGTCTTTGTGGCAAGTCAGGTTCTTCTTGGAGGGACAAAGTGCTGAAGAGTCAAGTTATTAGCGTGATCTATATTATGTATGTGTCACGGATGCAGATGAATTAAAAAAAATATTCTCATCTAAAATGGTACTTAATGGAACTCTGGTGCTAAAAATACAACATGATGCATTTTTTTAAAGAAGAAAAACTGCAATCCACCCCTCCAAAAATGGTGGTTCCCTGTCACCTGGTAGATCCAAAGAAGCAGATTGTCTGCTCCCGTGGAGCTTTAAAAGATCAGCTTTCTCCCAACTCCTAAAAGAGAGCTGCTGTACTCACTATGTGTCATTTTCAGAAGAGTAAGATGAGGGGGTTGGACTAGATGACCTTTAAAGGTCCCTTCCAACCCAAAGATTCTATGATTCTATGCGCACTTGTATTCACAGACACTTTGTGTCTTTACTGTAGGTCTTGGGTTGCGAGAATATTTTTCTGTCTTGGAAATTTATGCAGGTTTTTAAAAGATGTCTTTGTCCTAATTTAGGACAAGAAGTTGAATTCTCAAAAAAGTCTCCATATTTTAGCTAAGAGCAAACAAAGCATTTTCATTTAAACTATCTTAAAATGTTTTATTTCAAAGATGACTGTTGAAGTTCATGCTCTAATAGTGAAACTTCTTGCACAATTTAATATTTTACTTGGAGAGTGAGGAGTTGGGATAGTTTAACAGCTTCAGAGATTTTAGAAACAAACACGTTTATCAAACCTCATTTTCCCTCTGAAAAATTTGTTTTACTAATGAGTATTTATTTTGAAACAAAAAGATATTTCATCAAAAATTTCCTGGTTTGCTGTATCAGTTGCATCTTTTTTCTTCTGTAAACTCAGCCTGGTGCTACCTGATAAAATATATGTACTTCTTACAGAAATATTTTCATTCCAAAGTGCTTTAAATTTAATGTCTGCTTGTATTTCTTTGTAAGACAACAAAAAACCTGACAGTCGAGGAAAGACTACTTCTATAAATTATATAACCCTTACATAAAATCCGAGACAGCAGTTTTATACCTATACTTCAAAAAGGAAGGTAAGACAACGTAAAGTAATTTGGGTAGGTATACGTTTTCTGAACAGTCCTGGCATACAGAAGATTATTGTGCATTGTAAAACCTTATGGTGAATTATAAGATGAAAGTTATTCTTTCAAACTGTGTATAATTAAGCCTTGTACATTTTTAACTAAGAAAAATGTGTCTAGTGACAGATTCTCACCTGATATGACTTGGCATTTCCTCATTAATTTTGCTGTTGTTGTGCTGATTCATGCTAGCAACAAGTAGTATTTCCTAGATTTTTTCAAGTCATTTAATCGGTTGTTAAGATACTTCAAATACATATATACAATATAATACTGCAGCAGGAACATATTTTAAGAGTTTGACTTTAGATAGTTGAACTTGATGAGAGTTGTGTTTGCTGCTGGGTTAGATGAAAGCTGGATTAGACCAAACTGGATGCATAGGGGAAAAACAGACTCAATTTTGTACAGCCAGAACTAAAAAGAAGTATAGAGATGGGTATAAAGGACTATCACTGGTATTGAGCGTTTCCATGCACAAAGATTAAATGGACTAGAACTTCAGCTTGGAAAAGAGATGACTGAGAGAAAATACAGAAGCAGCCTATAAAATCATAATTATTACAAAAAAAGGCAAACTGGGAGCAATTATTTTCTGGGTTTTTTTGTGGGTTTGTTTTTTTTTTTTCCCCCAATGGCAGAACTGAGGGTGTAAAATGAAATGATTGCATAGAACGTTTGGAGGAAAAGAAGTAATTTGTGCATACTGCAATTAAATCGTACAAGCTCACTGCCACAGATACATGGGAAATTAAAAGTTTAAGAGTTTCAGAGGGATTAAAGAAATTGATGGAGAAATAAGTAGCATTGGCTATTAAAGGCCTGGATGCAGCCTCTGGTTCAGTTCCTAACCACTGGGTGCTGAATGATACAATAAGGGAAGCGTCGATTCATGCCTGCCCAGTTTCTTGTACTCTTCCCAAAGCATTTAATGCTTATTATTGTCAGAGTCAGAACAATGGGGTAGACAGACTTCTAATGTATATTTTTTTTTCAGTACCTAGTACTAAATTTCTAAAGACCTAAAGGTATAGGCTGCTGTTAACTGGAAAAATAACTGTTCTGGATTAAGACTTTACCCTGCCTTCCCAGTCATACCTTCTGACAGTTTGTCACTGCTGGAGGTTACCCCACCCCAGGGAGCAGGGTGGCCAAGTAAGCGCTACTGATTTGTTTTGGTGTGCAGGGTGCAGGTTAGTTCAGAGTGCCCCCCAAATACTAATGTTTTCTCACACTGTTTTTGCAGTGATTGTCTGATCACGGTGCTAAGTCAATTCATTCAGCTTAAAGGGGAGGGATGTGATATGATCAAGAAAAATGCATCCACATTACATTTTGATTAATTTTTCAAAATTGGAGGATAAATCCTGCTACTCTCTGAAATCGCTGGTAAAACTCTCATTGAGTAAAAGGACAGCAGGTTTTACAGCATTGATTTTGTTAAACGGGTACAAATCTGTATGCAGAGAAACTCTTTATGTTGTGAAAACATAACTGTGGAAAAAAGTCTTATCCAGAGTTGAATTTGCTGCTACTTCATCCTGCATAAAGGTTCTTAGTCGGGGTACTAATAATTAGTATGGGGTAACACAATAAAGTATTTTGTGCATGTTTTTTCAGTGGGTTTAGTTGTCATTCTCAAAGAATGTGTTAGGGGCTTGATCCTTCTGATATCAGTATAATCCTATCAGAATAATTTTCAGTGCAATGAATTGCAGTATTTTACTCTGTTACCAGAACTATATCATCACTACTTATTTTTTTGTCACCAGTAAATAAACAGTATGTGAGATCTTAAAGGATATTTGGCTAGTACAATGTTTCATCTGGACCTCATTTCACATGTTAACTATTATGAAACTACTTTTCCTCTTTGATGCTTTGTAAAATGCTTGAGCTGCTTGCATGGAAAACTCTATATAAATGCAATACAATTATATTGATGATGATTATGGCAAAGCAGTGAGGAAAATGATGCAGAAGAGTGATGAGATCCTTTTCTCCCTTACAAAAAAATCCTCCCCCCTCCAAAACCCTCTAAAAACCACCACAAAAACCCACAAAACAAAACAAAAAATACTCCCAATGCCTGAATAGTTCTGTTTTTTATTACTTGAGAGATGAAAGCTGTGTAAAAACAAAGCAAGTCTGGCTTGTAGTGTGGATATTTAACTTTCAGGATTTCAGTATATTTGCAGAGTACCTATTTTATTACCTGAGTTCAGAAAAAATAAAACAAAAAAGAGCTGCAACACATAGTATTCTAGCCTTATGTTGAAAAAATAACAAGCTTATTTTGAGCCACAGAACATTACAATTTGTAATACAAATTTCCCATCAGAACAGAGTGATAAAAACTTGTTTGATAACCAGTCTTCCGGTAAAAAAAAGGTAAATATACTCATAACTGTGTTAACATTATGTGCTGACTACAGAAAATGCCCTATTGTGTGCGTATCTCAAGAGAATTAATGACAGAGCGATATTGTCCTCTTTGGTTTAATTATTGTTCAGAACTTACTGAAATGACAGCTAATGAAGAGGTCACCTGAATTGTGGAATGCAATATTGGTCCTTAAGAAAGAAGGAAAACTGACTTTTGTTTTGTGTCCCTGTAGAGGGACCTCTGCTGTATAGCAAGAAAATGGTTGTTCTTTTGCTCTCAATGTTAGAAAGTCTTTTGACCTTGTGTTGAAACGCAAATGTGTTATTGAAGTCTAGCACCTCACAGAGCCCTGTCTGCAGCACTGGAACACAGAACTGTTGCTGAACTGACTGGTTTGGATTCAGATTCCCTCCTGATAGTCATCAGTGTAGTGAATATATTCCCAAATGGGAGAAAAAGGAGTTGATAAACTGTTTTATATTATCCAGTATTAGATTATATAGTGTTATAACTAGATATGGGTCAGACAGTTTTGTACTTTGCAAATGCAGTCTTTTGGAAACAAAAATACTATGAATGAATGTTTTAAATAATGTATTTCTCTGGATATGTAGTGAGTGCAACTCTTACCTTCTAGTTTATCAAGTCATTATAAAGGTAACAAGAATGAAAAAGATTGGCTGGGTTCTGTGATTGATGACAGCTTTTGTGTCACACAATGTAATCCTTTTCTTGCTTTTAAGTAGCTCTTTTTTTTTATGTAAGAGAAGGGCTTTTTCATCCTTTATTCTCTCCTGCTTGGCTGATACTACAAAATGTCATTGTTCTAATATCTAGGAACTGTCTTTTAATTTCCCTCTTCATGGGCAATTTATACTTATTTATTAATTGCGAACATTTTCCTTTCAGTCCTGTTTTCCTGCATGGAGTCTTCCATAGGAGGTTCTGTATCTTATACACAAAATTTTGTTGCACTCTGTATACTGAATGCAACATTGGATTGTATTTATCTTGTATACAACTTTGTTGTCTTTGAGTGACTTATGGTGATCTTGTGACCAGTTGGCATATTTATGTACTTACGCTTTGGCTGTTGATGAGCTCCCACCATATAGCATATTTTTTTATTGGATCCCCAAACATATTTCTCATGCTTTTGGTACTACTGAGTTTCATCTTATTTTTATTATTTCATGCCTCAAAGCCATGCATTAAATTCCATGAAGTATCCACCTCTTTCTTTGTGTTGATGATGCCTTCTGACTCTGTGTAGTAAACTTTGTCTTATGCCACAGTTATTAAAATATTAAGGTTAGTCCTAGCACTGATCCCTGAGGATCTATGCTAGTAACGTTTTCTTCAATTTGGTACCTCTCCTTTTGAAACAAATCGGTATCATTTGCCAATTAGCCAATTTCTTGCCTTATTTAGCCTTCTTCTACTGGTCCCTGTTTTCTGTAGTTTAAGTGATAAGATCCTGTGGAGCTTCATGACATATTCCTTTGCAGTTCCAGATTTTATGTCTTATCTCCTGAAAATAGGCAAAGAAAAAAATAAAAACCACCCCAAAACACTTATCTGACATGATTTTCCTTCAGTGAGTTCGCATTCACCAAAATACGCTTGAGTTCTTTAATTCATAATGCTGTATTTTGCAGAATAACTACAGGCATCATTGTAGACGCTTTTAAGTTTTCATTCTTATAATGTGCTATTAGCTGTGCAACTGAACAAGTCCTCACAGGGTGATTTCCAGCCAGACAAATGCAATTTTTTTCTTAATATGTAAATCAGGACTGACTCAATAGAAATCCATGAAGTCACCCTGTTGTAAATTGTATGCAAACAGGAAGAGATTTTTAAATTCAGCATTGTCTTGTTCAGACAAAATTCAACTTGAGTAATTTAATATTCCAGTATTGCTATAAAATGCAGGTTTTGTGTCAGTAATAACACACTGTACTTCTCTAGAGTCTTTGCTACTAGAATACTGGAATTATTACCAACAAAAATGTGTTATATTTCATTATACCCAACAGAGTAGGTATTAGCTAGAGATGGAGAACTTTTAGGTGGAAACAATTTTTATAGGGGTGTAGGAATATAAAACGTGTTTGCTGGAAGACTATTCATAGGTTGAAGGTCAAAACTCATGTCAGAACAGGAGAAGTGAGACTCCTGAATAACATGTAGGTGAGTAATTCAGTCATTAATTTACAATATTGCTCCAAGGGCTTTTTACTTACTCATACCACACAGAACAGCTCCAGGAGACCCATGCCACAGGGTTGCACAAAGTTGTGGATAGTGATCTTACTGAAATGTGTCTTAACCTATGCCTTAGCCATGTTCCAAGCGTGAGCCTGCCTGCTGCCTGGGAGGCAGCTGAGCACATGTGAAGTATTAAATATGACTTTGATTTAGCTTTACCTAGCCTGGGTACTGATAGCAGCATGGTGCCTTAGAGATACAGAAGGAAGCCATTTATTCCACGTGCTCTTTATTATCGTGTTGCTTACTGTGTTACTAAGGTGACAGACTTTTTCTGTTTCTTCTGAACTTAAGTTCCTGAACTTTCCTTTCGTATCTGCATTTTTTGGATCTAAAAGCAGTTTGCTGGGAAGTGCTGGGGAAGCCAGCTCATCCATTTACTAATGGGTATCTGCTGTATATTTCTGAGTGATGTGAAACCCACAGATTTTTACTTATTTTCTTTTGGATCTGACTTTTCCACAGTTTTCCCTCTCCAAGCCACTTTCTTTTCTACTGATTTGTATTTCAGTCTTTCCAGTTTCATATGCTTTTCCAGGTAGGTGCATACATATGAAAGTCTCCTTCCTCATCCAAGTATAGAGAGTAAGACCCTTTCCTTGATACGACTTCTGAATGTTGCTTTTGTTTCAGTCAGTTTACTATTTATGGCATAGCTTCTACTTTCTACCCTCTGTCTTTTCATGTTAGGTATATTTGTTTCTGGCTTTGATTAAGCAGACTAATTAAATGATTTCTTAATCATTTCTTAAGAACCTTTCTCCCTTAATTTTCTGGGATTTTTTTGTGTTGGTTTTTTTCATGCTTGAGCTTTTACATTAAGAAGTTTGTGTCCGGGATTGTATTTTTGGCTTTAATGTTTTATTCCAGTTGATATATAAATAGCAATAAAATTGAAAGAAGAAAAAGTGTGTAGAGATGCATACAAATATGTTTAAAGTACAATTTCAAGAAAAACCTACACGGGAGAAGGGCATTTAGGAAATGTTTTTTAAGAAAATCATAAATTCCAACATGTTATGGCTGTTTTAAGAGGAATGAGAAATTATGAAGCTAGATTATTTCCTTGTTGGTTTACTTAAGAGAAAATGGAACTTAAACAAAAAAGCCATATGCAGCTTATTCCTTGAAATTAAGGTTACATTGGTGTTCTTTTTAACTGACTAGGCTGAACCTCCTCTAACAGAAGGCCTCTCTGTAGTGCCAAGGTGTCACCTTTTAGTAATACGCAATATTCACTTTCATCTCTTTCTGTTACACTTTCCCCTGCTAGAGCTGTGGAAACATAGCTGCATTTAAACAAGATTTGATTATTTGTCATTAGAATGAATAAAATAAAGGGGAGTGTTACAGTAATTTTAAATGCACTAAAATTCTCTGAAAGATGTAATAATAGCAGCTTTGCTAATTTTGCAAGAGGAAAAAAAGTGTTCTTCAGTGGTAATTTTGTCAGCTCTTTCCTACTGAGAACTAGGAACTGCCTTTATCTTCAATAGAATCTTAACTCAATGCAACTAATCATGTTATGAGTAGACCTTTTCTGTCTAGCGTACAGACTCAGCCTTGCTATGGCTCTTCAAATCACTCTCTGAAGCAAGGTTTTCATGAAAGGCTTGTGAAGGATTTGCACTTAATCACTTCTTTTAATTAAAAACTTCACCATCAAATTCTGTGTGGGATCAATAAATCACAGATTTGTGATATTAAAAAAGGAGTCTTTTGCTGTATTTGTTGCATAGCTGTCTAATGGTGACTTCATCCAGAATATTACTCAGTGCTTTGGATTAAAGCCTCTGAAACTGAGGCCACTGTTTTTCTTTGGTTCACTGACTATTTGAATTTCTTTTAATGTGTCTTGTCCATCTGTAGCATTTTTTTCTCCTTTGCTGTAAAGTTCCTCTGAGAACAAACGTCCATGTTCCGATTGCATTATTCTATGTAACTATTACATGGCAGTACTTTTTATAAAAAGACTGCTTTTGTGCGACTGCTTTAGCAGTCTTCCGAGCAGATGCTTGAAGGCACTAAACACAACTGGATCTGTCATTGTTTCAGATATTTCCTTTTATTTTTTTCTTTTTTCTTTCTCCCTCCACCTGCACCATTTAAAATAACTTGAGTGCTGGCAGACCCTTATCCTCACGCACAGAACCACTGAGAGCAGTGAATCTCACATCATGTACACAATGGCAGTGCACAGCTTCTTCCTTGAATAAGCAACAGCAACCAAAAAAGTGAATTACTTCTGCTTTCCTGATGTAAATCATGAACACTAGCTCTGCTTGGGGAAGCAGTGCCACATAACAGCAGCCAGTCCAAAGTAAGAAAAGATATGAAGAGTCTCATATGCCAACAGGATGGTAATTTGGGCCTGATATTTCAATCTAATAGGTATTGAACAATACATAATAATTAATTATACTAGTATATGTCAATAGTCTTCTATTTCCTTAAAATGTTTTTCTACAGTGGCTAGGCTTAAGTTTATATGACTTGCTTTTGAATATATGCTAAAAGGGATAGCAATGTAAAGCTGAAAGTCAGTTGGTTTGAAATAAATATATAACAAGCTTAAGATGAGTAATTTAATCTTCTTTTATGATGAGTCAAGAGTATGCACACAGTCACTTCAGCAGAGTAGATGGGAAGTGTAGTGGTGTGGTGTTTTTTGGTGGTTGTTTTTTTTTTAAACTAACACTGTAGAAATCCGCTGTAACTGGATTTTGTGCCAGAGCCCTCAGATGGCTCTAGCAAAAAAATACTTGTACATCAATTGTGTTTGGCCTGAGAACTGTCATAAGAAACTACATGTCTCGGGGAAGATAGAAATACAAACTGTGAACCGCATCCTACCATAAAATTAAGTTGCTAAGTACTTTCACTGGGAGAAAATGGTTATACTTAAAGTCAAAATTCAGCCTGAGTTAAGGGAACACAGCTCCCAATAACCTTGCCTGTGTCTTTGGGGCTAAATTTTTTCCCAAACTGAATAAATAACTTAGAAATTATCTTTTTGCATTTTGAGCAAGTAAAAAGAAAAAATGTGTACATACCAGTATGGATCAGTACTGCTGTGAACAGATGTTATTCAAATGCTACTTGCTCCTGGAAAAGTTGGTTGAAATGTGAAGATGTGGTTAATGAATTGGTGCAAGTGTTTTCAACTCACACGTTCCAGTTTTTAATGACTTCGCAGAATCTGAAATGAGGTTCTTTTCTTCTTCCCTGTTTTTATTTTTTAGTATCAAAAATTTATTGAAGCAAATTAAAAAATGACTTAAATAGAACAGTAAAGAGAGCAGGAAAAGGAGCAATTTACAATTGTTATAGGAATATCTGTTTTGAACCTTCAGAATCTAGTGTGTTTGAAACTGATTTAACATTTGCCTACACAATTTAGCTAGAGGAATGTCAAGATGAAATTTAAATTGCAATATAATACATTATTTTAGTTTCATCATAACTTCATAACAGAAATTCCTCTTTTTTAATTTACCATGATAATTTTATCACTATGAAAGATCTTTCATAAACCAAAATTATACATATTTTTATCATCATTAAAAAAGTCACAATAAGAGAATTAACGACTTAACAGAACATGTTAAATGAGCTTGCTGTTGATGTTGGTTTCAACTCCTGTAGGTGAGAAATATGTGTAAGACTTTATATTGGATGAACGTATTTACGCTTTAAATAAATCTATTTAATGCATTTTTTTCAATACCCAGCAGCTAAACACAGTCCATTGAAGTCAGTGGAAGGATTACAGCTGACTGCTGTGAATTAGACATAAAGTTCTTAGAGGTCTCTTTCGAAAGAAGCAAATGTGCCCCACTTTTCAGCATAGCTGTGTTTCAGCATAGCTGTGCAGCACACAACCTGTCTGACTCAGGCTTGGGGAAGGAGGGAGAACTTAAGCATGTGTTTAAAATTAAACACGTGCCTTAACTGTTGTTCCCCACAAAACCTGCTTTCCCTTTTCAAGGACCTTAAGTCATTCACTGAACAAGTATTTTACTTTTGTGCTATAAATCATAGAATCATAGTATCTTTGGGTTGAAAGGCACCTTTTAAAGTAATCTAGTCCAACTCCCCTGCATCTACTGGGGTACATATTAAAAGTGCTATTGTAAACAGATATGAGTGTTTCATTTGTATTTTTGTATTAAACTGCAGTTCTGCAACCTTGTTTTTTATAAATGTTTTTTATCACAATGATGTTCCTGTTCTTTTTTCCTAAATTTTTTAGTAAAAAAAAAACTGTAGCTTCATGTTGCATCCACTTATAGTTTGCAAAGTAACTGAAAGTAGGTTGATGGTAGTGGAAATTATATTCAGAAAACAAAAGAGGTAACACTTAATACTATTTTTCTAAATACGGGGGGGAATACTTGAAGGTGTAAAATACGTTGAAAATGAGAAAAAAAATGCAATTCGTTGGAGCCTGCAGTGGTACAAGTATTCCGTAGTGTAAGAATGTATACTTCTTTCCTCATTAAAAGTATAATACAATTTATTCATTTTAGAACTTGCATTATGCCGCTAATGCATTTCTTCTATTACAAAGGTGTATTATTTTTTATAGTATTACAAGATAGAGGAAGAAAGGAAAATATATAGAGAACTAACTGTAAGCAAACAAAATTGATACTTTTTGAAGGATAAAGGAAAGGTGGTGGAGTTAATTGCATACAGTTCCAAGTAGCTTTAGAACTAGCAGGAGGAAATTAGCTGTTGTGTGAAAACAGCATGAAATGTAATTCAGAGCAGCTGTCTAATTTATCACCAAGAACAAACTGCTCGTGTTCTTAAACTGTACTCAATTACTCTAGCCAACCTTCTTTGACCTGTTCAGCCTGGTAGTGTTTGCTTAAAACTAAAAACTAAAGTAAGTTTGCCAACCTTTTAAAATAAAGTAAAAGAATCCCATGAGTTTCCTTTGCAATATACTTCCATTAATTTATATAACTCTGCACTCATCGCTTCTTTGGAAGAGTTATATGACATTCACTACTTAACAGTGCAGAGTCAATAAACTTACATTCTTCTGTGACTGACTTCAAAATATTGCCAAGCTGATGGCATATAGCACCGAGCTAAGGGATTCTTTGCTCTAGGAAATGACTGTGAAACCTTGAGATAAAAACTATACTTTGTTGGTAGCCCGTTGGGAGTGCTGTTTTATTCTGTGATTGTAATATTTCCTCATGTACTGACCATGGCTCTGTCCATACTGTTTTTCAGAACAATCTTTTAAACACTATTCCCTCTACATTCTGGTTGGGAATTGAAAAAAGTATGTAAACCAACAACAGAACAGATGTTCAACTAGAATAAACCACCAATTTTTAATCATGTACGGCAATTTACACTGTCAGTCTCTTCTAAAACCCCATCAGCTGTTGTTGCAAATGTGAATGTTCTGTCTACAGAACAGAAATTACTCTTAACGTTTTGAATTTGAGTATTACTTTCTTTTTCAGTGTAGAGAAGACATTTATGTCACAGAACCACAGAAGGCTTGAACCTGGAAAGGATCACTGGAGGTCCTCTGGTCCAACCCCCAACTACAGCCAGTGGCCCAGGACTATGTCCAGACAGCTTTTGGATATCTCCAAGGAGGGAGACTCCACAACCTCCCCAGGGCAACCTGTGCCAGTGCTTTGTCGCCCGCACAGTGAAGAAGTGTTTCCCGATATTTAAATGGCACCTCCTGTGTTTCAGTTTGTGTCCATTGCCTCTGGTCCTGTCACTAGGCACCAGAAAATTCTGTATATAATTCTGACAAATACTGTTAAATGCAGACAGGAAACAGGAAAAAAAGATGTATAGGTTTCCATGCTGTTTAGATGATTTAGCAAACCTTGCTTATTATTCCTCTGATGAGCAGGACAATTGCTTCTGTGGAAGACATGTATCTTTGGTAATGCTGATCATAGTGGAGCCTTTTGGTACTTGATCTAAAAAAAAAAACCTTTCAGATGATATCATTTCTGCAACTGAAATGTAAAAAGCAGCCTCCAGTCCTTTTTATAATTTTCCTTCTTTCAACTTTTTTCCCCTGTAAGTTAAAGATCTCTTTTGCAGTAGAGAAAGCAGGTAACAATTCTATTTAACCAGTCTACTTCAGGTATGTTTTTATCTGTATCAGTAATGCAACTTAGACCTCTTCAGCCATGCTTTTGGGTCATTTTTAGGGTCTTAGTAAAACTAACTCAGTTCTAAAAGTATTTATATATATAGATATGTTATGTAAGGGAACTAGAAACAGTCTAAGGTTGTATATCTATAAAAAACAAAACATAACTTGGTAATAGTTATAGCCTTAAAGCTGCAATTAAACCAAATGCTAGTCATTAGCTTTTCTGAAGTAGAGCTTGGATAGAACATTTATAGGAGCAGTGTGATGTTCACAGGGTTCTGTAAGACATGTGCCAAGGTACTTTTGATTTAGAAACTGTAATGGCAGAAAATTAGCGTGGTGTTATCGGTATAGGTAATAGAGTGTGTAACAGGTCTCAAAATACAGCAATATACAAGTGCGCCTTGAGAAGTCTTGTAGGGTTTTATACTTGGTCAGATTTTGTCTGCAATGGAAGAAAGTACGAAATCATTACTGGGAGTGATTATGGACACAAAGATTGATGGAGTGGGAAATAAGTAGTTAAGAGGATGACTATGGTTTGCAGTGGCATCTGGATTTCTGGGTGAATTGCTCATAGTTAGACAGGGTTAGGTGACTGAAATGAAATACAATCCAGTGTAAAAGTCAGAAACAAAATGAGTTCAGAGAGGGAAGACTTTGAAATGAGAAGTGGTTCTAAAAGAAAGTGAATATGAATCCACAGCTAGTGCTGTGGCAGAGACTATTTCTGTGCAAGGGAACTTGGTGCTACCTCTGGTTTTGTCTGCCAGTAGAACTTGTACTAAATACCATGTCCAGTTCTGGTGTATACTAACTGAGAAGAGCACTGAGAAATTAGGTATGGTATGAGAAATAAGGAGCATACTTATAACGGAAGACTTAGAGCTGTATTTAGCTTTGTAAGAAAAGTTTGTAAGACAACTGCAGCGTATAGCAGAAGTTCACTTACAGAGAGAACTTTAGTCTAACAGACGGAAGTATACTATGATACAGTGTCTGTGTGAAGGATATTAAGGACACTGTGTGGGTGTTAAAAGGGTTCCTTTCTTCCCAGCTGGTGTCATATTCCATCTTGAAACTCCTAAGTGCCTTCACCTCGCACCAAGCCTGAGTTTCTTGTTAGTGCCTCTGTGACCTTTCCTGACTTAACTCACGTTCCATTGGTTTCCTAAGGACTCACCCACATCACTGAACATTTTGCATCTGTCTAATCATTTTTCATGCTTGGAATATCCTTCCTTGCCTATGCTCCCTCTCTGCCCATTTTTTCCTTTCAAACACAGGTTGTTGCATGGGGACCCACAACATGATCAATTGTAAAGTAACGTGGAATAAAGCAATGAAACTTCTTCAGGGGAAAACATGGTCCATTATTCTGTGCACTTGAGCTTGCTTTGCTCACAGTTACACTGGTTGAAACCCATTTGTTGCTTCTGGTTAATGTTGTGCTGAATATTGAGTGGTTTGGGGTTTTTTTTTTTTTTTAGTTCTCTGTGTATCCCATTGCATTGTTATTTTCTCGGAGATGCACATAGTGCATAGCTTCTAGCTCAGCCAAAAGTGTTCCTTGTGTACCTGGTGGAGGTGCTGGTAGGCATCACACAGTCCTGGGGCTTAATGCAGGTGACTGTATTAAGCAAAAATCATTCTTATGTGCCGTCCATGTTTATGCATATGGTATGTAGGTGGGAATTTTTAAAGCACTACAGTATCTTGGCTGGCCTAGGATTGCTAAAAGTTTATAGGAGTTGTGCTTTATAGGATAAAAAAAGAAAACAAACACCAAAATTCAGACATCCTACAGTACCTTAAGACTGCTGTTTGAGATGACAGAATCTCACAATTGAGCTTGCACAGTTCAGTTCCAAACATGTTTTCTGTACTCATGATTTGGTTTTGTGGTATTTTTGTTGGGGTGTGTTTGTTTGGTTTTGGTTTTTTTTAATCCTTCCAAAGCAGTAGACATTTTCTCTTCCTCGTTTTCAAAACTTTCCAGGGTTATGTGTTCCAGTAGGGTTATATGGCATATTTTTTGGGACGTGAAGCATTTCCGTGCCCAGTTCTACTTTGCTGTAGGAAAAACTTGTGCAAAGTGAGGAATCTGAGAAAGGGAGCATGAGTGGTGGAAAAACAGGAGAAACCTTTCTCTTGAAAATAAGCAGATGAGTCTGTATTTACTCATCAGTTAATAAGGCATGAGTTGTACTTTTAAATAGAAACATATGGAAAATAATTGTAAAAAAATTGTTTCCATAATCTTTCAATGATGAGATATGAGCAGTTTTAAGTCAGAAAAGACTTTTTCTTGCAAATCATTCACAGGTGCATAGTTTGAGACAAATCTTGATTGTGAACATTACTTAGCAGTAACAATTGCATCTCATTTTACTACAGATTTTATGTAAGTGAAAATGACTGAGAAAGGTTTCAAGTCATCCATGAATCTTGAGAGCGCCTGTTGCTGAAGAGAGAGTGAGCTGATGCCAGATGTATAATAGTTCCCAAGATTTATAGAAGAGACATGCTTGAGGACTGTAGGGAATGAGAAGGCCACAGTGGATTGGGAATGGCTAGTAAATTACAGGTGATAGAATTGGATGCCTGAAGTGGTGTGTGAGATCAAATTATCTTTGTCATAGTACTATTTTTAAGATGCATAGGATGAGGAAGGTTTATTGGACTCAAACTTTGCATATAAATACAGGTGGCTCATGAGTAATTCAGGAGTGGTCTGTAAGTAAAAAAAGTCTGTTTTGTTTTGACAGAACAGGCTTGAAAGTCTTCCATTAGTTAGGGATGTAGTACACAAATGTACATCGTATGCATAGTGTGCATACATGTGTGCATAGCTGTGTTGACTTATATCGTGAGAAAGATGTGGTACCTGCTGCAATATCTTTTAAAGTCAGTTTATATTCCTAAGTGGAAATGGAAAACACCCCAGAAATAAGTAGATAACAGGTATTTTTCTTTTGAATCTGGTTGCTACCACACAAGTTCCCTACAGCTTGGTTGGCAGTAGGCTAAACTTCCCCAGCTGATTTTCCCGTAGAAAGATTTGTGAGTCCTTGTCTTTGCGTGTTAGCCATAAACTCTGACAAACGAGCAGATTAGGCAGATAAGGTGAGTATTGTTTCTTAGCACAGCTCTTTTCAGAGTGAGTTTGTGATCTATGCCTTTCTCACTGACACGTTACACATTTGAAAAGTTTCACATAACTGAAATGGCAAATAATTGTATGCTCTGTTTACATACTAATGCTAACTGTCTAAGTTTCATCTGGTGCAACTGGCATGCCTGCACTGAGGGAGGAGAGTCATGATCTTTAATACGTCTTAAAACTAAGAAAAACTGCAGTAGTTCATAAGTAAAAGCGTATTTGTTTTTAGTTAGGACTCTTAGTAGAAAAACAAGTGGCAGGAGAATGTTTCTTTTTGTAAAGATAGGTGTATGTTGGGTAGGTCTGTCATTATCATATTATTAAAAAAAGTTTATTCTGATAAATGGAATTTTGGTTCTGTCCAAAGATTACTATTCCCTTGCTGATATAAAGCAAATGCAAAGAAAAGGTTCTGTTTTAAAAAGAAGAATCCAGCCTGAGAATGGTGGTCATTGACAGTAGTTATGGATATAGCTGAAGCATGATGTTTTGGTGCTTTTACAAACAGTAGGCTCAGCATGCACTGCTCAAATCATTACTAGGGCTTTGTTTCTTGTACATTCCTGACCAGCTGCTTGGGAAGTATGACAAGAGTTTGTCTTGATAGTTTCAAGGTTGGACTTTTTTTAATGACCAAGCAATTACTTTTTGTTTCATATCTGTATATGCTGCTAGCATGATTCAAAGTACGTGGCAAGGGGCAGTTCGTTCCAGTGACTTGATCTGCATTTCTCCTCTCTCCTTTTGGTGGTTATATCTAGTTAATAATCAGCTCTTTAAATCCAGAGCATCTGTTCTTAAGTTCCTGGGCAGTACCATTACAGTGAAACTAATCTTCACTAGGGCCCATAGTTGTTACTTTAAAAACAGTAACAATACAGTACGGGTGTGCAAAGAAAGAATAAAAATACACTGTTTATCTTGTTTTCGAAAGGCTGTCCTTTCCTATAATCTTAGAATGCTTTTATTTTTGATATCCAAGTACTTTATTGTACAATCAGCATTTGTGCTTCAAAGAGGGTGACTTGTTAATGATCTCTCTGTTGCTTAAGGGCAAGGATAACAAGGTCACTGGGGAGAATAAAAATTAAGGCAGAAAGTGTTTCTTGTGTGTGTTGTTTTGCTCACTGAAGTATCTCTCCTTTATAATCTTTATTCTCCATAAATTGTAAATAACGTGATTTGACAGAAATATAGATTGCCTTACTACACAGTAATGAATGCTTTAAGAATCACCATCATTTGGGAAACTATGCCAAGCAGAGAATTTTGTCTTCAGTCATCCAAAAACATGCATTACAGAGCTCATCTTCATCTTTGGCATCTATCAAAGAGCTTGCTGGAAGCAGCAGAGCTAGTAAACAAAGCATGTTGGAGTAAAATGGCCTCCCATGGGGAATAATTTAAAGTCATAGAGAAGTGTTGTTTTCAAAAGACATCAAATTACATTTCCACTGGAATATCAGACATATTAAACGCATGTGTGACAGAGAGTTAAGGTTATAGGAGGCTGCTGCTTCTGCATTCACTGAAAAGCTCAACAACTCACATTTATCTCAGTCTCTCACATTCTGGCTCTGTACAAGCCCACAGTACTTCCACTGATTTGTAAGAACATTATTTAAGATGTGTCAATATCTTTTTAATTTTATTTTATTTTTTGTCAGTCTGTTTTATACATACAAAACCAGAGGCTAATAAGTAGATACTGTTTTATTGTTTCTCCATCTGGGCTGCTTTTATGTTTTCGAACATACACAGTATGTCTGTAATATATTGATAGACAGGATACAAGGGCCTCTAATAAAGAAACAGGGAATTGCAACTAGAATTTTCTAAGTTTTTCCTGTTTTGTTTACTTGACAGGTGTCTCTCTTGATTCTTTGTATAGCTGGAGATTGCATTTGGCCCAGGCAGTGGAACTGGGTTACCTGAACCCCAAATTTCTGTCCAGAACCCTCAACAGGAAGTGCTGCATTCTTTGCTGCATGCGACAAGAACTGTTGCATGCAACCAAACTCCACAAAGAGTTGCAAGTGTACATACCTGGAAGGTGGTTTAGGAAGAGGATGTGGAGATGGGTCATGGGCCAGGTTTTGCACATCCTCTCTCAAACAGATATTATTATATTCTTTCTTCTTGACATCTGCTTAGCAAAAGCTAAGGTTTGGTGTGGTGAGCTGCAATAAACTGCTGTGAGTTTTGCAGAAGTATGAACAGTCTTTTGTGTAGGGAATTTTGGATAATAAAGTTTAACAAAATGATTTGTAGATTGGACCGTTTTTCAAGATAAGAGACCTGCCAAGTCCATCACCCTTTTAGCCACAATTCTAAAGTATCTTCCGGTAAACTCTTAATTGCTGGAATTTCTTGTTAATGTCTCATAGACTTCCAAATAGAAAACTGTGCTGCAAATCTCGCCTACATGTCTTTTAATGTTGACTTTATATGGATAGTCTGCTTTTATTAGGATAATAATATCTAATATTACTGAGAGTTAAGTTGGACCACTAGACTGTAGAGACTCAATTCTTTGCGTATGATGTGATATCCATCTTGTGATCTCTACCATCAGGACTCACATGAAGTTACTTTTCACCCCTCCGTTCTTCTGTATGCTGAATTCCTGCCTTCTTCCCCTTCCCATTACAGGCTCCGTGTCAGTGTTTCCAGAAGCTGAACCCGCTCATTCAATGGGTGCAGCTCTGGAGGGCAGATGAAGTGAGGCCAGGAGTGAGGAAGGGGCAGGGGATACTCCTGTGTGGCGTGGGCCTGGAGGATGTACCACCTAATGGGTAGGGCCAGGCGTGGAGGCGAAGGCAGTGCCACGTGGCATTCGGGAAGGAGAGAGGCTGCACCCTGTGGAGCAAGTGCTGCCGACGCCACATCTCCACGCATTAAGGGGAGATGGTGGGCGGCGGGGCAGTTTCACCTCTATCCGTGCCCATGGTCCTCGCTCTGCCGCACGGTTAGCGGGGCTGCGGAGCAGAACGTGTGCCTGGGTGTATTTGCGTAGCAGCTTTGTCTGACCTGAAGCCTTTGGGACGCTGCTGTGCACTGAGGCGTGAAGCTGTGCAGCTTGGCTGTTGTTCATTTGGGACTTACAGAAGGGATCTGAAAGCCACGGGCAGCCCTTATGCTATCTCTGCTCAAAACTGTTCCTTGTGTAAAAACAGCCGACTCAGCCAAGTAATTGTAGTGCCATTGTGCATTTAGTTAATTTAGTGGGCAGTTTTTTTTCTTTGGTGGGGTTTGGTTTGAAGATGCGGAGCAGTTAGAGTGATATGCTGCCACACTCGAAAATAACCCTGACCTACTAATTCGGAAAATCACCACCTCTTATGTTGTATTCATTTAACTTATCTAGCCGAATTCACTGTGCAAGTTGTTGCAGCAGGCTTGCTGCTTGGATCACTAGAAGCTCCCTCTTCCAGATAGCTGCCTAGTGCCGGATTTCCAGTCCGTGGCTGTATCCCTGTTTTTCAGTGCGATAAAAGAAGTATTAGAGTTTTTGAAAAATATGCTTTAAAGGCACACTAGCATGTAATTTTTTTCCAATTTTTGGAGGTCACAGGAGATTATAAGCAATTGTGTTGTCACTCAGGAATGTTTGGATAGTTAACTCAGTTCAGATCCGCATTATTTTGAAATTCATGCTTTTTCGATTTGAACTGGATATTCAAAAAGTGGAAACACATTTCAGATTCCTTCATTTGTTTTTATGATGGTAACATTTGGTGCCAAATGGGGCATTTTAATCACTTTTTTAATGCTGCTGAAATTACGTGATTTTTTTTTTCTTTTTTTTAGTATTCCACATCAGAGAAGTAAGGTAATTAGAAGAAAAGATTCATTTGTATGTCTATAGAGGTGTACTTAGCAGTCCACTGAACTGTCATTTGAATTTCAAAATACTTTGAGAAGTACAGGTTTACATTTATTTAAAAAAAAAAAAAGGCCTCAGCAAGAAATTCTTTGCAGGGCAAGCACCATATGTAGTTTTATTGTTTATGGTGGTGATTTTAGCTTTCTACAGAAATACAGAGTTAGAAGTAAACCTGCATCTGCACTCTGCTGTTTTGTTTTTTCATCATTGAAACTTCATTGATTTAAAAACTACAGGTGTGAAACTTTCTTCATTAAATTGCATACTGCAGTTGATAGGGCAAATCCATCTAAAACATTATCTTCTCTCTGGAAAATGGAAAAAAAAAAAACCAATCTGAAGTGTTGCTGACCTGTTTTATCTGAGTATTGTTAAGCAAAAAACAAAATAAGGGAAGGCATGCTCTTAAAATATTTAAGATATAAGAATTTAATGCATCTTTAAAAGAAGTTATATTTAGGGAGACTGGGAAAAAGACCTTTGCATTATTTGGTATTAGGTGGTTCTTATAAGCCCATCAAATGCAGCTATTGAAGGTAACTGTAGTATGTGAGCACTCTTGTTGGTATTGATTATTCCAATAAGTTCAAAGATAATAAGACTGCATACAGGAGGGAGTTTTGAGATAGGATAAGCCTAAAAGTCAACATACTGGGTGTTAAGGAAAAGCTGGAAGAGGGACTGCAACATAAGAGCTACTTTGCTGAAGCTTTAGCTTCTGTTTTTGCCTTGTTGAAGGTTAAACACTTGTGTGCACACTATATAGTTCTAATTTCTTTCACTAAATTTTCTCCTAATGATCAAAACAGCCTGTTCTTTTACTGTGTGTCAGGAAAAATGGCATGAGGGCAGAGGGGAGTTAGTTACACAGGCTTTCACAGTTGGCGCATGGGATGAAATGGTGGCCGTTTAGAAAACCAACACAGAATTCAGCCTGTGGGTGCAGGGGCTCAAACTTAGCAAGTAATTTTGACACTGTGACAATCCCTGGGATGGGGCTGGGATTGTGCCCACTATATTTAGGTTTGACAATATATGATGGTGCCAGTGAAATATTTGTCTGGTTACAAGACTGTTTCACCAGTCATGACTGCCAGCTTGCATTCGTCTCAGTGCTTCCCGAGTCTCCCCGAGTCACACTGGTGACAGCCCAGGCAGCAAAGTCGGCACTGGTACCAGCAAATGCCACATGCCAGCTCAGTGTGTGCTTAATTTTGAAAAGTTGCCCCAAATTTTGTAACCCGTTAATTACTTAATAAGGGTCCCTAAAGATCTGTTTGTATTAGGCTATTTATTTATCATTAGAGTTAAGAGTGTTTATACTTGTTGATGTTTTTTAAAAATGTTTTTAAAAGAAAGAATTAATGGCCCCTCGGTTTAATCTGATTTAAACTGTTTATGATTTTGCTTCTAGGCATGTGTTTTCCTCTGTTAGTATTACTGCTCTTTGCCATAGAATCGCGTAAGTAGGACCCATTGCATTGGAAGCGGTTCCTTTTGTGCATAGCAGTGTCTATGATTATTAAAGAAAGTTTCTGTTCTTTAAATAAAGGATTTGACTTTTTTATTAGACCTAAAGGCTATTAAGTTTTAAATGCCATTTGTTTTTCATTAAAAAGGCTTTTCTATTTTAAATCCATGACTTATTTTTATGAGAAAAGTAATATTCAGCTTTTTTAATTTATTGGTGCTTAATCCATCAGCTAAACACAGACCTTAAATCCCATAAGGCAAAAAGTATGCCTTGCTCTGTGTGTGGGTGTGTGCACATGTGTGTATGTGCATGGATATTTTTATACTTCCATAGTTCTTTATTTTTCTCCTTTTACTTCCTCTGCTTCCTCTAAATTTGTCCTGGTGCAGAGATTATGAACGTTGATTAAAAATTTATTTACATTCACATGCAGAACTGGAAAATCAATGCAGTCCTGAGGGGACTAGTGTTCGTTCATTCTTTTCTTTCATTCTGTCCATAATTAGAAATGCTTCTTGAATGTGCTTTATAAAATAAAAACTTGTATTTGATCTGTTTTCCTCAGTTCATCTACATTTAGTCACAGTGCTACGTCCTGTTTCAAAACCAGACAGATGAACCATCTGCTGGAGGCATATGAGCATTGTAGGCAGGATCAAACCTACAGTTTATCAGCTGTACCCTTGTTAGATGTTGTCATATTAGTCGATAATGAAGTCAGTTGTGGCTTTAGGGGGGAAGTGGGAGGTGGCATAAGAAGGCTGAGAGCTGTTGAGCTGAAAGTAACATGTATTCCCAGCAGATCTTGCTGACAGGAAACTTGGATTTGGTTGTAGTGCAGTTATAGTGGAGCAGAAGCAAAAGTTCTTAATCGTAAGAGTACAACTAAAACAGCACAGCGCAATTTCTGCTGCTTCTCTTTCCTGGTGAATTTTTATGCGGAGTGCAGTGCTCCCCAGGACATCCTCCCTAACCTTGGGAGTCCCCAGTAGTGGAGACGCTCCCAGGTGGGGGACCCTATAATGCCCTGGCTGCGGACGGAAAGGGGCTGTCATTGAGATGTCCTCCTTTAAAGATTCACTCACCATGGTGTCTTGCAGAACTGATCAAGAGGTCTTGGTGCTGCTAGTCAAACTAAGCACGTTTGGTTTATGCATATGACCCAAAATTTTTGTTCTTGGTTTACTGTCACCATCATCAATGTGCATGTGTGTGTTAAAGTTTGACTAACTGTGGTTGTAGTCAAGGAGTGTTAGAGAGAAAACTGTGTAAAGAAGTATTGTTAAATGTCCAAAGCCAGGGCATAGCAGTTACCGTGCTGGACACAAGGCAGCTTGAATCTATAACGGATTTATGCCTTGACACAAAACTGTAACACAAAGAGAGAGGTGGTGCTGTCCTGAAGTAAACTACAAAAACCACGGCCGGTTTTTCAGCTGTTGGTTTTTGCTGACTGATTTGAGCAGGCTTTTCCATGCTTATGAGAAGTGCAAGAGAATGAAAACAACTCTTGTTATGAGAGCTAAATTATTTAATAGTCATTTTGACCTTTTACTTATGAATTACAAAATTTTGCAGGGCTGTTAACCTCTGTAGCAAAATCCTGAATTATTATAGCTCCAGTTTGGCATCTTCTGTTCTTTGTCTGACAGATTGGGCTTGGAAAAGTAGTTTGATCTGTCTATTTCATACTCATATTCTGTATAAAATTTACTGAACTATTATTGAATTTAAAACTTTTAAGATATTTATTTGTTTTGACAGTTCAATTCTGTTTATGCTTTTCTCCTTTATGTACAAAATTGGTTGTCCATACAATTTTTACATGTACAGGCTACTACAGCTGAGAAAAATATGAGTAAGCAGACTGATTTCAGTGGCAACTGTTGTCTTGATTTTTTTTTTTTTTTTTAATACCAGTTCTGCAAATACTTAAGGACTCTTTTTACTTAAAGTTAAAAGTCTGCAAACATGTTTTTGGCTTAATCTCCTAACTGTGGGTGCATTGCTGTCCCTTCTTGGCCAATTGATATTTGGGGAAAAAATTGGAGTAGTTTTGAACCTGATAAGAGTGGGAGATTCTTTTGACTTTGTGGGCCATCATGGTTTAGGCTTGACCCTGAAAGTAAGCAGCTTCTTGAAGAATAGGTAGTAGTTTAAAGGTTGCAACCTTAGAAATCTTTTTTTCTACATGTTAGCCTTATAGGTCTGATTTTTATCATTCCCATAATTCTAAAAAAAGAAAAATACTGTACTACTTCCTCATTTTTAGCCTGTAATCCAGTGTGGAAATGGGAGTGTTGCTTAAAGTTTTACCTAAGCAACCAAGTGATATTTGAGAATACAAGATTCTAAAATGGTTCCAGTTAATAGAGAAGATGTACTCTTAATATTTTCCTGAATCCTTGGATTTATCAAACTGAAGTGCTTGCCATGCCAAAGTTTGAATCCCATAGGTAAGGCTGCTGCCATGTGCAGGAGCTGTTGTCCAGAGGAAGAATTATATAGAGTAAGAAAAACTGTATTACAGGAAATTGGGGTGAAATATTTTTTTGTCAACAAAAGAGGAGAAAAAAGTGTGAAAACAGTGATTAGGGAGTTCTCCTAATCGAACTCCAGACTGTCCACTGCTTATTATTTCCTTTTGCTTCTGAAAAGGTGCCATTTAATTTCTTTTTTGTGTCTGAATACTGTGATGACCATCTCCCCAGTGGTCCAGAAAAGTGAATTTTAACCGACTAGATCAATGTTATGCAGAAATTCTTTAGATCTGTGTCATGAGTTTCTGGCCTGGACTCCCATTCCCATGCAGAAACCCACCAATTTCAGATGGACTGTGTTTGGTTTTGCCCCAGTGGGTTTCAGTGTAGACTGAAGTTTACAGCTTAGCTGGGAAGAAAACCCTGGGGAGATAATTTCAGGCTCTTAACTTATTCACTAGAGAACACTGCTTCTCATACAAATTGCTACAAATCTCTGTACTTAGGGAGGCCAACTGTGAAATGAGAATAATAATGCTTATGCACCTTTGTAAAGTGATTTCAAATCTACAAATGGAAATTTAAGTTCAAAGCATTATTATTAAACACATTTTCCAGATAGGGTAATGAAGAAGAGAGAGGCTTAGCTACTTTTCTTAGTGTCTTTTCCAAAATATATTAACTTTCTGGTCAGGGTGTATTTTCAGTCTCTCTAGATCTGATAAACAGACGATAAAAGTCTTTTACAGCTAATGTTTAGGCTGCATAAATTATTCTTTTAGATATTCGGCTATACTTTCTCCTACACGTTGACACAAATGTTGCTTAACACACAAAAAAGTGCTCATCAAGATAGAACCCATTTAAGTTTTTAAGGAAACTTCTATTTTAAGGGGGTGGCTATTAGATGATCAGCAGTTCTATAAATTGAAGTACTATGTTAGCCCACAGAGCAGATGAAGGAAAGCCAAAGGTTTCCTCACAAAATCACATTACAAAAATCATTAGATTAAGAAATAGTAATAAATGTGATACTGTTTTAATCACCCTTCTGTTTTTAAGCCTTTAGGATTTGCATTTTCAAGTGCAGCTTCTCAGCTGTAAAGGCCAGAAAATCTCTTTAAATGAATGCAAGTTAATGGTAAGACTGTATGTGGGGCTCTTTTAACACTGAAAATGGCAAAATTCCATTGATTTTTTAAATCTGTGAAAAACTGTGAGGTTCAAGCCTTTGAAGCACTGCAAGAAGTTGTCTGTTAAATTTCAGTTTCTTGTTGGAAAAAACAATGTGATTCAAGTTGCACTGGGTTTTGTGCTTTGGTCTCCTGCTCAGTAGGACACTGATTCGGCAGAGGCTCTGGTGGAAGACCTAAACACTGCTAAAATGGAAGCAAATATGTCGTTCCCCTGGAATGGGTAAGATGGCTTAAAGGTTTAAATCTAAGCCTGCACGATGGTGTTGTTTTGGTGGATTTTTTGGAGTGGGCCATTGGTCTCTGATCCTTTCAGACTGGCTGTTAGAGTGCTGGAATTTAAAGATGTTTTTAAAGGGCAGTGGTTAATCAGTGAGCTCTTGATACTTCTTTCTCAATGTCATTCTGCCTGTGGACAGCTCTGTGCTCTCAAAAGGTGAAGCAACTTTAGAAAGAAAGTATTAAAAGATGTTGGAGAGAAATGCAGTTCTCTGCAGAGTTTTTGAAGGATCCCAAAAAGCTATGGTGAATTTGGATGGAAGAGCAGTGTAAGCATTAGCATATGCATTGAGGTCCACTTTAAATAGTTAAATAGACCAGAAGACATCAGGATGAAATTATTTTATGACAGTCTTTATATTCACTGCAGGAGAAGCAATAAAGATACTTACAACACAAAGTTGTGTATAAGGAAACTAAATTAGGTCTCAGAAAGAGAACTACTTATTTAAAGAGAGACGTTCACTAAGGCAGTCATGTTACTTTTCTGCTGTATGTATTTATGGTTTTGAAATGGTTATGCTCCGTAACTCTTAATTAAGCTTGACAGTTTTAGTATTGAAATTGAAGGAGCTGGTTGGAAAGACAGTCTGCAAACAAGGGCCTCTCTTAATAGTCCCAGAGCTTGTCTTTGTTTACAGTCTTTACTGTATTGTGGAGGAAGGAAGAAAGTAACATATCTTTAATTATACATGATCTGCAGCATGTCAAAACAAGGGACTATAAAGAAGCAGAAGTGGCTTATAACAAAAGCAATTATCATAGATTTTGTGTAGTGACTAAACCTACCAAACCTTATTTGTGTGACAAGTATCTTATGGGAACAGATTGTCATAATGATTTGGTGGGTCTACTGTGTAAGTGGTCTACTTACAGGCATCCTGTGGGGACCTACTTTCTTGTGAGCCTGTATTTGCTGGATACGATACTCAGTTCTACCAGACTACAAAATGATCCCAGTAATATTATCAGACCATTTACTTGCAAAGGCCCTTTTCAATCTTGTTTAAAAGTTTCGTGAAGGATGAACAGTGCTCATTCCAAAACTTTCAATGTTAAGTAATTTTTTTTATACATCAGGAAGAAGCATCGATATTCTGCCATTGTTCTACATTTTTTTTCACCCAGTAGTTTTATTGCAAAAAGCTAGTGTTGGCCAGTTCCTGATTTTAGTAAGCCTACCAAATAGCTTATCAGAGCTATTCAGTCCACAGAACTTTGATTTTAGGTCTTATTTTTCTGCCAGATGCAACACAATGACATATTGCAGAATAAAATCTGGAGAGGAACCTCATCCAGGTTACATAAAAATTCCTTACGTGGCTGATAATATAATGCCTTTGTTATTTTTAGCTTTTGTTTCATTTATTTTAGCTTGTTTTCTCAGATATAGATTTATCTGTTTATAAAATACATACAAGTAGGTCTTAAAAATCTTTTGTTTAAAAAAAGAAGCCAGTAGTGGATGTAAAGTTATAGAATGTCCTAAAACAGGGAGCAGAACTGAGCTGCCTCCATTAGGTAAAATATTAACTCTATATAATAAAATGAAGGTCATGAAAATAAAAGACGTTATTTTAGAAGTGAAATGTTTGTGAAGGTTGTTGGCAAATTATAGTCATTGCCTTTCCTTCCTACATCTGTTAAAAGGATTTTCAGGATAATAGTGAAAGACATTCTGCTCATCATCACCCCTTACCAGAACCTCACTCTGGGGTCCTGAGTGCCCTTCCACTGCCACAGCTGCTCACGTGGGCTGTTGTTTTGACCATTGCAAAAGCCCCTGTTGCCCTGTGAACCTTCTGGATGGCGCTCGGGACGTTGCATCAGATCTGCTCCCTTAAAAATACAGAAGAACCTGCTTTGGGAAAACCGCAAGCCTGAAAAGGGGATATGGGTGCCAATGTTCTCTCTGGAGTCCTGTCTGAAGAGACAGGAGTTGTTGCGGAAGCTATTTGTCTCCCCAGGGATTTTCATCAAAGTGTATGAGGTGAAATCCTGGGAGTCAGTGGGAGTTTTTTTATTAATCTCATCCAGTCAGTGTGAGGATTAAATAATTGATGGTTGCAGAGATCCTTGTAACTTACACAATTCAAACTCGATGAACCATCTAAATACAAAACCCAACCAACTCCAGTGTCCATGGTAACCTGGTTGAGTGCTATGTGCAGTTAAGTATGTACTTCATTAATACACAAGAGTTCAGGACAGTAAGAGATACTGTTATTAGGATGGCTGAAAGGAAAGAGGGAAACAGAAGTTTGTAAAGTTGTCCAAACTAGAATTTGGCTGGAAGCCATCTGTTACTTGTAACTTGAATTGTAGAAGATCAGGCTGAGAAGCACAAAGGAACTTTTTGTTTTTAAGTATTTGCTTATTTGCTGAATAGGGATGTGATCTTCCTGCAGTCAAATAATGCCTATTTTCCCATTTCTGAAAATGGGATGTTACTGTCTGCACTCACAACTTTATACTGGAGTTCAGCCTTTGGATTATTCAGCAAATGCACATATGACTTTTAGCCATGGTGTACTCGTCTTGAGCATGGTAGTTAGACTGTGTATACAGGTCTGAGGAGAATTTGTATATGAAGAGTACAATTAATCAGAATAAATGTACTAAGAAGAAATCAGGCTGAGCTTGTCAGTGGGAATACCATGAGCAGAGGGAAGAACACAGAATCTAAAATCCGTCCCTGTTTGGTTTAGAGATCTTATGCTGTGCTGCAGAAAGTTATTTCCTCTTTTTGTCACTCCAGCTACTGAATCTTCTGAAGATAGGTGAGAAGAGTGGTTCTCTCACTGAAAAATATCCTACAAAACCAGAGGTTATGCTTTTCTCTGAAAGCACGTCACACAGTAGGAAGGAGGCAACAGTGTGTATAATGTTCTTGTAATACTGTGGTGAAGTAATTGGAGGATTTATTCAAGGTGTGAAAGAATTTGGATACGTAAATGTTGAAGAACTGTATCCAGGTCAGTGGACTGCAGAGTCAGACTTCCGTATGTTCCTCCTGTTTAACTGTTTTATGAAAATAATTCAACTAATTAATTTTTGGAGCAGTGTGAGAAGGGTCTGCTTCCCTGAGAGTGTCACCATGTCTGGGGAGGAGCGTGCTGTATTGACCGAAGCAGGATTTGGGTGTAAATTGCCTCTGACAGAGAAGGAACCTGAATGTGGGTCATTTAGCCTCCTGAGGGAGTGCTCCAGCTGTTAATCTGTGCTGATAAAAGGTATAGCTCCTTCCCAGTTTTTAAAAAGGAGATGGCTGACGCTGTGAATAGATGGATCTATTGCGTACGTTTTGAGAACAGCTGCTTCAAATGTGCCCTTCAAAAGAGATCAGTAGAGAAGTGTCTAGCTGGTGGATAGCAGTAGTGTTCTGAGATCAAAGGAGGCATCAGGTTGCATCTCTTAAACTTCAGATGCATCTCAGTGCGGATAGAAATGACTTTTATGTGCATAGGAAATGTTAATGCCAATAACTGAAGTGTCAGTGGAGTGCTTGGTGGCAGCAGAGCAAGGGGTTTGAGTGCTGAGCAGTCAGGAACTTATGCGTTCACATGGATTTTTTTCTGGTCAGAACTCTAATATGTGCATCACTAGCTGTTTATTAAATTTTGTTAATCCTATAGAAAATACCCAAAGATACCTGTTATCCATAGATAGGTGAAATAAGATGGCATTATACTGTTTGCAGAGCTGGATGTTTCCCGAGAGTATTCGTTCTTTGTACCAATTTGCCCAAAGAGACTACTGAATACCATCATCTGCCTTCTGTGCCTTGTGATCCCTTGAGGTCACCTTACTCTTACAGCGTGCAGATTGAGCTGACAATAGCAGCTGAAGCTCTCAAGTCAGCCAGGGAGTTTGTGTGCCTAGTTGTATCCCTAGAAATAGAGACATCCCAGATAACAAGCATTATTTGCATGGTGTATTCAGACAATGGGATGCTGCGTATTTAAAATGTGGGGGGGACATTATATCAGACCTGACTATTAAAATAGCTAGAAAGTGAACAACTGTCTTGGGTTTTGTTTTAAGGTTGGAACTTACTTGAAGAGTAATAGTAGGTTGGTCACTCATTAAGTTTCTCTAAACTGAAGATATTTTAATATCTGTTTGAGGAAAAAAAGTTAAAACTAGAAGATAATGTTTGATGATAAGTTGTGTTTATTTTTCAGCCTGAAGATAAAATGGAAATTCCATGATTGTCTCTGCATCCGCTTTCATTTTGACTGATGTAGGTTTAAGCTCCAATCCTAATGCTCTGTGCCTAGAAGTTTTAAACAGGAAAGTCAAATATACCATAACGCTATCAATATTTTTATAGCAAGCCTGTAGGTCTGATTCTTGTCTTTTAAGAGCTTCCAATTTTAGAAGGTGTAAAATGCGTACTGTCTCAGAAGATGACTTGCCCGTGAAAAACAAAGCAAAACATTTAGTACATTTTTTAGAAGGTAGTTGCTGCGAAATTAATGCACTTTGAAAGTTTATCTGAAATACGAAAGGTCGTGTCAGATTCTGCAACCTTGGGGACTAGACTTCCCGTTCTGCAGAAAGTTGTCCCTCCTCCTGCTATTTTAGTCCCTATTCATCTCATCAGCTACAGCTGGCTATTTTTTCTATGCCATAGGATGAAATATATCTGACTCATCTCCTAGACCCTTACTTGTCTGTGCCTATATCACAAATTTCTTTCTTTTTTGGATCACTGGGCAATTTGTGTCCAACTGGTAGTCTTGAGAACTGGAAGAGTATAACCGCTAAGGTGATAACATCTCAGCTAAAAATACCTTGCTGCTTCCAACTAATTCTGAACTTCCATGTGCTCAGGATGAAATGAAAGTCCTATTTGCACAAAGCACAGAATGATGGATGGATGGTCCAGCAACATCTCTGGAGACAAGCAGCAAGAGTATGAGGTAAATCAAGCCCAAAGGCATTGCGGTAGCAAATGGAGCACGTCAGTGTGTCTGTGCAAGAGCCCGTTAGGGCTTATGTACCTTGCTACCTCCTCAAAGTGATTGGTTACTCCAATGGGTTATTTTCAAATGAGAGTCGGTAATGGGGCACAAGCATCATTTCCATGTATATAATAGTAAGAAGTGCGATTGTTACGACGTATATTTAAATAGATAGATCTCAGGATTCAGTGCAATTGAATGTTGCCCTGGAGAGTTGAATCCTGCCGTGATGTTTCTTTGTGATGCTGGACAAGTTATCTAAAGTATCCCAGTTCACTACTGGGAACTGTGTGATCTTATTCTGATTGACCAGACTGAGGTGTTTGACACATAAAAAGCAAACATCCCAAGCACTCAGAAATGCAGCTAGAGACTGTAGGAGTTTGTGTGAAAACAAGTGTCCCACCACGTACTGAAATGAAAAATGCAGCCCTCTCAGTCTCCAGAGGAGCACCAGAATTAATTGTCAGGTTTTAATTGCAAGACGTAGCACCCTTGTAGGAGCAGCAGTGGTCAATAATGTAGGTGGGTTATCCCGTGTGTATGGCCATGTTTGTGACTTATTGTGAAAAATTAGTTGTTTTGAATTCATCCGCATAAATTCTTGTAGAGGGCTCTCCAGAGAGTACCACACTGCAGCTTTTCAATAAGGCCGTTTGCACAAATTCCCTTTTCTTCCTACTCCTCTTGTTGGAATTTGCCTGGAGAATTAAGAGCCGTAAAATATTTAAAAATCAATAGAATTTACATGAGAAAATTAACACTAAAATGCATTGACAGGGATAACACTGCATTTGCACGAAAAGCAGCTGGGTATGCATATTTGATTTATTCATTCAATAAGTTTGAGAACATGTTTGCAAGGTCTGTGATCCTTTTGCATAATTTGTGCTGGCTTATTATTGGAGTTGTCACTCTTACGAGGAAAATTAAATGGCTTGTTTGGAGGCTTGGGATTCAGTGTGGTAAAATGCAGCTACACAGTGTTTGATAAGTAGTAGCTATCATTAATACAATAGTCCAAGCTTAACTGTTTCTCTGAATTAAAGCTGACAACTACCTTGTTAGCAAAAGCACGGACGTAAGGAGTGGATTTTACTGAATGACTTGAAAGGATTTTTTCCATTTTCAAAGTACCAGTTCTCCAGGAGTTGTGAAACTTTTAAAACGTGAAGTATTTACATTTTAGAGTGTTGATTTGGGCTGCATAAGTTTTGAAATGATCCTTTTTAGATTCCCAGGTATCACAGCAGAGTACTGTGTTTCTTGGTGAAGGGAAGCACTGCTGGGAGAAAACTTATGTGCATTTAAACTTATGTGCACTTTTTTCATCAATACGTGTGGGAAAAAAAAGGCAATATATTGTCATTTGTTTATTGGAAACTCTGATACAGTGTTCTGGATTTTTTTTTTTTCCAAGTGATGGGTAGAACAAATAGCCCATGAGGACGGCACTAAAAATGCTGCTGAATGTCAAAGGAAAAGCTAATTTTGGTGCTACGACTAATACAGCAAAACAAAAAAATTTCACCAAGAAGCTTTCTGAGGTTGTAGTTAGCAGTTGGAATACTTTTCCTTTCTGTGTATTCAATGCTACAATAATTTTCTACCATTGGAGGCAGCAAAATATACCATGTTAGGGTCCTTTCTCTTTCACTGATGTAAAACGGGAATACTTTACGTGAAATCAGTGGCATTTTTCTACTGGAGCCTTCATTTAAGCAAGAATGTGGGCTACTTTAATAAAGTAGTATTTTTTAAATAGCCATGTTCCTAATTTAAGGAATGCCAGTATTAAAACATTTTTTTCCTTAAGTGTTTGTTAAAATTACCCATTCCATTACAGTGAGTTATTTTTTCTTGATGTAATAATTCATACCTTTATAAGCTTACTTGTTAATTATCCTGTATTAGTGACATCTGCTTCACCAGTACCAGAAGTTCTCATTCCAGCTTTTGTTTGACTTAGTAACCACAGAATCATTAAGGTTGGAAAAGACCTTTAAGATCATCAAGTGCGATCATCAACCCAACACCACCAAGCCCACTAAATCACATCCTGAAGTGCCACGTCCACACCTTTTTTGAACACTTCCAGTGATGGTGACTCCCCCACCTCCCCGGGCAGCCTGTTCCAATGTTTGACCACCCTCTCAGTAAAGAAATTTTTCCCAAATGTCTAGTCTAAACCTCCTGTGGTGCATCTTGAGGCCATTTCCTCTAATTCTGTCACTAGTTGCTTGGGAGAAGAGACCAACACCCACCTCACCACAACCCCCTTTCAGGTAGTTGTAGACAGCGATGAGGTGTCCCTTCAGCCTCCTCTTCTCCAGACTGAACACCTCCAGTTCCCTCAGCCGCTCCTCATAAGACTAGTGCTCCATGTCCCTCACCAGCTTCATTGCCCTTCTCTGGA
>NW_010521373.1:1035-2074 GCF_000687285.1 Phaethon lepturus | reverse complement strand
CAATCCCAAACTCCTAAATGTCAAGGATTATTCTGATCATCCACAGGTACAGAAAAAAAATATTTTTTTTGAGGGTTTCTCGATGAGTGGCTATTGCTTTCCCAGAAGACGCCCAGCCATGGTCTCCAGTCAGCTGAAAACTGTGGCCAAAAGGAATATGGCAACCCAGACAGATCTCCCACTTAAGCACGTGGCTGTCCAGGTGCCCAGCTGCAAAGAGTGCCTGAGCCTGTCACTTGTGCCAGTGGGCAGCAGAGATACCACATCTGTGCGGTGAGACCAGGTGAATGATCTGCTCATCGTGGTGGCAGAGCTGAAAGAGGAAGTGGAGAGGCTGAGGAGTATCAGGGACTGTGTGAGAGAGATGGATTCCTGAAGACACACCCGGCTGTCCCTGAGGCAGAGGCAGCAGGTGGAGGGTCCACAAGCAACAGGGGATCCCGTGCCCTCTTGCTTCCAGGCAGAAGGAGGGGACCTGGAACAGGCTGCCCAGGGGAGGTGGTGGAGTCACCATCACTGGAAGTATTCAAAAAATGTGCGGTCATGGCACTTATAGACACGGTTTAGTGGGCATGGTGGTGTTGGGTTGATGGTTGTACTTGATCTTAAAGGTCTCTTCCAACCTTAACGATTCTGTGTGATTCTGTGTGACCTTAGCAGGTGGAGTGCAACTATCTCCAAGGGGGAAAAGGATTCTCACGAGTTGGCGGGCTTCATTGAGAGGACTTCAAACCAGATTTGAAGGGGGAAGGGGATAAAACCAGACTCACTAGAGATGGGCCTGGGCGTGGCATGCTGGAGTTGGGGGCGAAATCGATAGTACATCTACACCAATGCAAGCAGCATGGGCAGCAAACAGGAGGAGCCGTCTTGGGCTTAGTGACCACGAAAAGATAGAATTCTCATTTCTTGGTGAAGCGAGCAAGGGTTCAGAAATACCACTACCATTGACTTCCTGAGGGCAGACTTAGGCTTGTTCAGGACACTGGTTGAGAGAGTTCCTTGGGAGACAGTCCTGAAGGACAAAGGGGCCCTTGGA
>NW_010521373.1:0-349 GCF_000687285.1 Phaethon lepturus | reverse complement strand
GAGCTTAATCCATCCATGGTTGTAAAGGATAACAAAAAAAGTTTTTACAAATATATTAATAACAAAAAGACAGGCAAGGAGTATTTCCATCCCTTACTGGGTATGGGGGGGAACATAGTCACCAAGGATGAGGATGAGGCGGAGGTACTTAATGCCTTCTTTGCCTCAGTCTTTAATAGCCAGACCAGGTATCCTCTGGGTATTCAGCTCCCTGAGTTTGAAGACAGGGATGGAGAGCACAATAAACTCCCCATAATCCAGGAGGAAAGGGTTAATAACCTGCTATGCCACCTGGATACACACAAGTCTGTGGCGCGTGATGTGATCCACCCAAGAGTACTGAGAGAGC
>NW_010521372.1:93341-99581 GCF_000687285.1 Phaethon lepturus | reverse complement strand
GATCGCGGTGGGAGCGAGCAAGCAGGCAGTAGATACCTTCTTGCCGACTGTTCGCGAGTGGGAGCTGGAGGGGAGGCGCCTTGCGGTGCGCTGCTTCTTCTCCGCAGCCCCCTCGGTGGCGCTTGCCCGGGCCTGAGGAACTCTTGGCCGGGTTTAGGGGCTCCCTGCTAGGCCCTGCTCCAGAAGGGTTGTCACGGTGAGGCGCTGAGGCGGATGACACTGGGCCACGCTTGGAGGCCTTCTCTTTTCTGTCTTCCTCTTGAGTTCCCTCGTGGGGTCTCAGCCGGGAGTTCAGGCGTGGGGGCTGCGAGGTTCTGTCGTGGGAGTCGGTGGGGGAGGCTGGTGTGCGAGACCCCAGCGCCTTGTCAAGCAGGTGGGCTCCGAGACCAAGGGCTCGCCCCTGCTTTAAGGACTTGAGGGCGTGGGAGTTGTGTGCTTCTGTGTTTTCCTCTACTACTTGCATCAAAACCTTAGACTGTTACGTAGTTTGTTCTTGTACTTCTGTATCTTCTCTTCTTTCTATGATCTGGCCTTTACCAGATGGGAGTTTTTCAGGGCAGAAACTGTCTGGAAAAGTCCTTGCTCTTCTGTGCGAAGTATTAGTAAGAGAGAAATGACTATTAAAGAGCTAGTTCTCTTTGTGGGAGGAGAGTGTATATGTCAGTGTCCTAAGCAATACCGGTGAGGGAAGGATTGTATTTTCTGTTGTGTACTTGAAAGTCTTTCCTGAGTATGCCATGTCACGTGGCTGAGATGTCTGTGTATGTCTGGAAAAAAAACAAGAAGGTCTAGGTGTATACAGTATGTGCCATGGTGTTCTCAAATTCTGGTAGTCAATGTTGTGCTCGAAACTAAGAGAATATAAGACCAAAGACTTACTCAGCAACTAGAGCTGTTATTTTCGGGTGAGTGGCTATATATTGCAGCTCTGACTGGTAATCTTTGACTAGTGGAAACCCTTAGACTTTCTAAGTGTTCTGGAGCTCATGAGCTATTAGAAGTAAGGCATACAAATTCTATTACCTGATCCTTAGGGAGAAATGTGGAAATAGCACCATGAAAAGTGCGATTAGGAATTTCTTCCCTGGGCAGAATTAAAAAAAAAGTATCTCAAATATGAGTCGCTGGCCATGCAGCTTCTTTAAAGGAGAAAGTCAGAAGACAGCACTGGAATTTGAGCATTATCACTCTTGCATGGTTAGAAGTGTCCTCATAAAAGAGTGGATAAATGAAAGTGAGGTAAAGGACAATTTAAGATCTGAAATAAAAGAAAAAGTACAGCTCTTTTTCCTTTTGTATAACAATTATTAAAAGGAGCTTTGTGTAAGTATCTTTCAAATTGTTAAAGACATGCATTTGTCAATACTGGAAGGCTTACTGTAGTTGTAATGAAAGTATCTGCTCTGTGTTGTACAACTGGTAACTTAAAGTTCCTGTTTGACCTTAAAATCTCAAATTTTACATCAGATAACTAAGGTTTGAAAAGTACTATAATTTTCTTACAGAAATATTTATTTTTCAGTCTGTCAGTGGCAAAAGTTAACGGATAATTCTTGATCTAAAAAGGTGATATGGAAGTTGTGAGCATTGAGTCTTCCAGTAAACTAAATTTTAAAAAGATATTAGTGAAACTTTGCTGAACAGTTATTGCTTATGCCATAATACAAAAACATTGTCTTTGAATAAGAGAACTTAAAAGTTTCAGAAGCCACACATAGGTGTGAGAGGTATGATCAGATGAATCTCTGAAGACTTTCCACTGAGGATCTCTGCTAGTTTTCAGACTCTTGTGCAGGTTAACTTCTGCATCATTAACATCATTGCAGTTCTCATGAAAACATCATCTTCAACTGCCCAAGGCAAATGTCTCAAATAATGCTACTTCCTAGGCGACTGGTAGCTTTAGTGATGTTAGAAGGAACAGTTACAGGCAGTTTCTGAGGTCTATGAAGTTTTGTAGTAGCAGCCATGTAACTCAGTAGAGTCTCCTGGGTTTATTCACTGTTGCTGTGAGGCACAGGATTGACAGCAGGCCCACTCCTCTGTGGGCTGTGAGAGAGAGCAGCATGCTATTTTCTGGAAAAATGTGAAAAGCTGAGAAACTTCCTTTCAAATGGTACTATTATCTGCCACCTTTCAAAAGGTAAAAGGGTAATGCTTAAGACAGCAAAATGCCAAAAATAAAATTTGTAGGGTGTTTTTTTAATTGATTATTGAAGAAACTTTAAATCTAAGCATTGTTTAAAGGGATGGAAGAGTGTGGGAATGACAAATTCAGGGTCTGAGAAGGAAGTTAATAAAGTGCTTACTGCATGAACATTTTATATTCTTTATAGGTGGCATGAAACGTCCTCTTTGTAATCATATGCATAAGGAATGCTCTTGGCACACCTTGATAAGTTACTTTGGCCTAAACATCGATTTCATCTTATAAAAACCTGTAAGTAAAATAATTGTAATTTGAATCAAGATTGCTTTGATTTGCCTTCTGATCACAGTTAGCATGATCTACCTCTAAAAGAAAAAGCAAATATCGGTTACCTTGTTTTTTAAAATGGGCAAACCTTTCATTATATTAACTTGACGCTGTAACAACAGTTGACAAAAACTCTAAAATCTCAATCAATTATTATGTTTTACAGAAATGGCAGCTCAGAAGAGGAAGTCCATGTTAGTAGAACCTTCTGCTAAACGTCCAAAGCTGGACAAGAACAGCAAATCATCATCAGTGAAGAAGGAAAAAGAGGTGTCAGATACAAAACATGTCTCAAATAAATCAAAGCCTAATCAGTGTGCAGTGCAGGAGAAAACTATACTCAAAACCTCTGTCAAATCAAACAGGTCAGTGACAAATAAGCTCTAGGTTATCTTCGTAGACTGAATTAGTGTAGAAACAATCTAAGCAGAATGAATTTGAGTTAAAGATATATCTAAATAATTAAATAGTACTAGTGGGAAGATCAGCCTTAAATCATCATGATCTGTTTCTGGAACCGTGTTAGTGTCTTGAAATCCAGAAAGACTTCCTCCAGAAAAGTTTCTGAAGGGGAAAATACTATATAAGCGCATACTTCATTTGAAAGCCAGAAGTGTCAACAACTAAAAACTGCTAGAGATGTTAAAAAGCATTCATCTGGGGTTCATAGTTCAGTCTTGCCATGCATAAAAAACATTAAGTGCTATACTTAAGAGTAACCAGGGGGAAGTGTTTTTAGAATGATTCTAGAGAAAATTCTTCTAAAAGTATTAAGGGCATTAAAAGTGCTTTAAAATAGTGTTTTAAAAAAGAAAAAAAAAAAGAGGCAGAGGTTAGTAGCAATGAGTAGAGTCTTATGACAAATTCTGTTTTCTGGATGTTGAAAAAAAAATTGTTTGAATCTTCCAGTGACAACACCAATGATCCTGAACTAGGAATGCGCATGACTACAAGATCCTCAGGATTCAACTCGAATAACAAAATCATACCTGACAAAAAGGTCCAACAGCAGCCTAAGTGTACAAAAAATAAGGAGGCATGCCAGAAAAAATCTGTGCAAGAAATTCCTAAGTCAAAATGCGTAATTGCACCAAATGAGCCAGTAACGAGGAGATCACAGAGACTGCAGCAGTTAACACATGTACATGTACCGGCAAGATCCCTGCGCAACAGAGAAGTTAAAGAAGAAAAACCTTTGGCAAAAAGACACTCTCACAGTGTTGCAGCAAAAGTACTTAAATCTGCTGGAGAGAAAATGGAACAGAAGAACACAAAAATAAAGCCAAACAATACAAATGAGGATAAAAAAATACATGTAGAAGTGACCAGCTTTCTGAAAGAGAAAAAATGTAAAGCAGACAATAAAAATGATAGTTCCAACAGCTTTCAACACAGCCTTCAAGTGTCATCATTATGTCCTGATGAGAGTCTTGAGGAAGTTAAGAAAGACCAAACGGGCCCTGTATCTCCTATTCCTAGCAACACAAAGAAAGTGGAAACAGATTCTCTTAAGTCAAATTCTAAGACGGTAACTAAGGAAAAGCAACAAATGCATCAGAACATAAAAACTAGTACAAAACCAAAAAAGATTTCACAGCCATCTGTAAGTGAAACGAACGTGGCTGATCAACCAGAGAATGATACGAAATCCAAAAGGGTAAGCATCCTTGAACTTTGTGAGGAAATCGCAGGTGAGATTGAGTCAGATACAGTAGAGGTGAAAAAAGATACCCCTAATGCCGAGTATAGCAAAACAGAAGAAAAGCATGCCGACGTACAGCTTCAACAAAGTGAAATGCTTACTCAGAAAGAACCGAGTCAAAGTACTCAATGCAAACGTTTTTTCCCTAGCAAAAAAGGAATGCCTGTCAAATGCACTCTGAATGGTAGAAATAACTCCTCAAACAAAAACTCTAAATGGACCAAAATTAAATTACTGAAAGCTAGTAACATGAAGCAAAGGAACTTAAATTCTGCACACCTCCCCAAGCTTTCTTTGTTAAAAGATTATCCTGAAGTTTCAGAGGCAAGTCAAATAGGTACAGAAGCAGAGCTTTCAAAGGCACGAGGCAACCTGTCAAAAACAAGCTCTGAGAGTGAAAGTACAACTTGCATGCAGGAGAAATCAGATCCTTCGTCTGAAAAAGCTGGAGCTAAAGAAGTGACATTAGAAATAAAACAGCCCACAAAGAGAGATGCAGAAAATGGTTTGTTGCATAATTTGACAAAACATTTCTGTGAGCCAAGACCAGATGAGGTAAGTCATTTTAATTCTGGTGTATGGTGGGAGTGTGTTCTAAATGTGTTCTGTTTTCTGAGAATGCCATGCTCAGAAAGTTTGTTTTAACAATGACTTTATTTTACAGTCACTTAAAATTTTCAAATGTATTAAAGACCCTTTACTGGTGTGTTGTTATAGATAGGATGACAGTAAGCTGGAAAATGAATCTGTTCTACCCTCCTAAGTTCTGCAGTTGACTAAAATTTCTACTGGAGCTGGAAGTTGTACAGATTCGTATGGATGCTTTTTGATGACTTAGAGTTTCATAGCTGTTCTGTTCTGAGAAGGTGTATTAAAAGAAATGAGAGGAAAAAAGTGTTCTCTATCTGAATGAGCTTCTATTAAAATTTAAGATTTTAAGGACAAAGGTTTGCTTTGTAAAAGGAAGTATTTTACAATCTCATATATAAAATGAAAAAGATTTTTTTCAAAATTAATACCACAAACTTCAGTATGGACAAGCTAATCGGTTGCATTTTATTTATTTAAAATAATGTAGGAATTGGAAAACTGATGCTGTATTCAAGATGTTAATACTTAGTTAACTCAGTGATTTTGTTAATAGGTTAGAGGCATTAAATAGTTCAGGTTTTTTATTTAGTGTTTTCTGTTTTGTTTAGAACTTTCAGTTACATTTGGAATCAAGTCCAGAAAGTTCTCCAGTAAAGTATGTTACAGCTCCTAAACCACCAAAACAATTTAAAAAAGAGCCCGAAGAAAATGAACCTCAAGGTAACTGTTGACTACTAATTTTTCCTCTTCTTCTGACCAGTTGTATGGGAAGCGTAAGTCTTTCTTTCACAGCACAAGGTGCAGTTTGTGCAGAACTAAATTTCTGGGATTGGAACTGTTCACCAGGGTTTTCATATTTCTTTGTGTGTCACACCCATGGCCACTTTAGTAGCAGCAGGTGTCCTTTTACCTCTGGGCTGTGTAGTGGGAGACGTGTCTGTTTTTCTACCTAGCTCTGTTTTTAGTGTGTCTTTGTGCTTTATGCATGAATATTTTAATGCTTAAATACGCTCCATTTGAGTAAAAGGGAAGTGACAACTTTAAAACAAACAAACAGAAAACAACCCAACCAAATCCTTTCTTTTTCCACGTAGTAAAACTTCCCTATTTCAGTTGGGTTCGTCTCTTGGATTGGTTTCTGTTAAGGATTCTCTGTTAGTTACCACTTCCTTTGAATAAGTCTCTGCATTTCTTTCTCCTAAATTGTTATATTTGATCTTGACCAATTTATTGAGTAATCACACTCCTGTTTTTATTACATAGTCTTCATTTATCAGCCTATGAATGCAGTTTGTCAAACCTTATGATGTGAATATTTTGACTCAAGTACATTTGACTAAGAAACATTATCAATGGATCACTAACATACATCTTAATTAGCTGCCCTCTTAATATTTCATACTTTTGCTTTTGGGTTTTTGGTTTGTTGGTATTTTTAGCTTTGTTCTGTTCGGTTTTTGTTGTGTGTTCC
>NW_010521372.1:80707-93310 GCF_000687285.1 Phaethon lepturus | reverse complement strand
GTTTTTTCTCGCCCCCCCCCCCCCCCCCCCAATCTGAAGCTGATTTTGAGTGCACTGTTTAACTCTTTAGCTTTACTAAATAATTTTTTTCCTTGCCATTGTAGGATATTTTTGAAGGGCAAGTACTCCTAATTGTACAGTTAGAGAACGTAAAAAATGTTTTTTCTTTCTTTTGCTATTCTTGATTGTTTCTTTTCCTTAAGTGTTATAGAACATACCTTGGGTGGGGGCATACTATACATTTATGATCCTAATACTATACAGAGAGCTATTTATATGGGTGTTGGTATAAACAGATTTAAACTCATATGTAGCTTCACTGCTGGCCTCATTTAGCTGCTGTCAAACAGCTCTGCAGAGCTGCTGTGTAGAAGATGTTGAAGAAAATGTCATATTTTTTTAAGTACATGTGGAGAAACATCTGAATGCTGCCTCAAGGTCTTTTTTTATTGGCCATGAACAAATTGCAACATTATCTTGAATATGTTTTTGCGAATCACTATTTGTGTAGCTCAAATTTCCTTTGCAACTAAAAACTTTATAATGAAGTTACAATCTTTGATTAATTCTAGGTTTGGCTCCCAAGCAGTTGATGGAAACTTCACTTACAAATCAAAACTCTGAAATTGAGAACAGGTATAGTATTTCATACATTATGAAATTACAGTAACCTTCCATAGACTTATGAGAGGTTTTATTATAGGACTTCTGTTCTATTGTCTCTCAGCCACTTTCATTTTACCCAGTTATTAAGGGATGTTTTTGTTTTCTTAAGAAAATTTAAGCAAGTTATTTGTAACTTGCACACTTATTTAAGAGAATTGGGAGAACATTTCTAATGGTCTCTTCCTCAAATCAGATGATAACCAGAGCGTATGGGAAGGCTTTACCTCATGATTTTCACTTACTGAATTATTTCACTTATTTCTGGAAGAATTTTCTAATCCTTAAATTACGGGAATTGTGTATATATGAAATATTATTAGATGGTGAAGAAGGGATTTGATTTGGGATTGTTTTGTCATTGCTGTGAAATGGAGACAGCTGCCATATAAAAGAATGATTCCTGTTCTTACTACTCACAGTTAAAATCTACGTTTTATCCTTGATCACGTTGACTGTTGTAGTTTTTGAACAATTTTGACATAGTCTCTGGTTTGTAGCCAGTTACAAAATAAAGACAATAATTTCTTCATACCTGATACCTTCAACAGTGACATAGTTGGCACAGTGGTTAGTATATTGGCACTGTTTTCTATATTCATAATGGAGACAAGAAGAAAAGATGCGGTTCATTTTCGGTACATCTATCTGAGGCCAGATTAGCACTTATGACTAACCAGCCCTTTTGTACATGTTGAAAAACTCTACTACTATGGAATTTCATGGAAGATGCATGATAAGGTAGATGTAAAACTAGTTAAATGAATATTTTTAGATTTTTCAATAAATATTACATTAACTTTCTCATGTTTTATTCTCAACTGCCAAACAGGTTCATGGTATCGACTCAAATTTATTAACTTTATTAGCTGATCAAGCCCATATTGCTTTACTATTATTTGGATATTTTTTTTTTCTTTTGAGAGCTTTCTTACCCTGCTTTCCATATGCTATCCAGGATTTAAGCCATTATTCTTCCTGTGGTACTCCTCCCACAACACAGTAATGTGCATATCTCCAGCGTAGCTCTCTTTAGGGCTTTGTAAGAAAAGGTTGCAGCAGGAAAAGGCAAACCTTAAAGCAGCTACTTAATGCAAGTGTTGGAGCACATGACGGAAATAAAAAAATAGCTCTGATTTAGCACAATAAATGCTGTTTTAAAAATGTGTGGAAAGAGGTTTTGGTGTGGGTTTTTTTTTTTTTTTTTTGAAAGCTCATGGAGTTAACCTGCTACATGTACTACAGCAGCTGCTACAATTAAGTGTTTGGCCCTATATCCTTACTTTGCTCAGAAACAGAAAACATGTAAATACCTAGTTGAAGTATGAGTGGTTTTGTGTGTGTTTTGCTTTAGTGATCTCCACGAGTTTTATCCAAACCTGGAATTAATGTTATTTTTCACCTGAATATAGTAGCAAGTTCATAGAGTAGCTTTGTTGTTGATATATTTTATTACTTCCCAGTGTTTCTTTTCAGTCGTGACAAGGGGAAATGTAAACTGAGTGAGACATATTCCAGTGATATCCATCTATTTATTCCCCAGGTCCTCCTCTCCCTCCCTTCAGTGCCAGCCATTAGAAGAGAATAAGTGTGAACTGAATTTAAGAGATTTATGATACCTGTTTTATATTGCCCAGTTATATTTGTGGGAATATTTACATGGTCTGCTTTAGCAGCCTGATGTACGATACCTAAAACTAGAAACCTAAACCTTACGTAGGACATATGTAGCATTAGGCACTGTCAGTCATCATCTGAAAATGACTTGGTTAAATGCTTGTGACTAACCTACCCTACTTGATTATAAATCTAATATTTCAATGTTTTTTCATTTTAACAAAATCTTGTAATTAGGCTAGTCACAAACTGTATTTTTTGCTTAATCCTTTTATTTTCTTATTTTTCCATTTGAATTACAAACTAAAATACATAGGACTGTGTTTTGGGTAATTAACTTGGATTTGCATTTTGTTAAAGTTTAATATACTCATCACAACGGCTTTGAGTATCTTGGATGACATGTATAAGCAGTCCCTTTTTTCACGTGAAATGTATTTATATTTCAAGGGTTCCATTGTCAAATCCTTCATTAGCATCAAAATGCAGTACCGTCCTACCATCTGAGGAATATATTCAGAAGATAAAAGAAGCAGGAAAAGATGGTGATAAGCAGCTGATCATAGTAAGTAATACCCTTTTAGTAAGGCTTATAGCTTCTTGAAGAAAGTACTTTGAATTTGCAGTGCTGTATTTTTGTGAACTTGTCTAGAAATCATTACTGGTACATACTACTATTACCATTGTAAATGATTTGTGAAAGTAGAACCTGTGCTAGATTGTCATTCAATGTTGATGAAAAAATGGTGGCAGATGGACTTAACATTTAAAGCTGATTCTTGTTAGACAAATTTCTGCATTTTTAAATAGAATGGTTGGCTATTCAGTAAAAATACAGTTGTTTTAGGGAGAATGAATTTGCTTTTACTTATGTGCAAAATCTCAGTTTCTTAAAATTTCAGAATTATAGGGGGAGGTGCATCTGGCAGATAGTGTGCAAAATTAATATCAACAGATTTATTCCTGCATCATTCAAATGTCCACTGTTCTAAGACAAACTTAAAGATGCACTCATTTTCACCAGAATATTTAAGCAGCAATACTCGTTTGACTATTTGTTCTTACCCTTTTTGCTTTTAGCTATCAAATGCAGGTATCTCTTAAAACAGGAAAACGCAAAATGGGAAGGGAGAGAGTGACACACAGTCATTTTTCTATCTTGTAGAATCACACAACCTGATAGCAAAACAATTGGAGGTTTTGGTTGTGTTTTGTTTTGTGTTTTTAATAATCCACACATCAGAGAATCCTTGAGAAATGAAAGGCTGGAGCTGGGAAGCTACAGAGTGAGAGGAATCCAGGCCGTTAGGAAGGAGGACTCTGTAGTAAGCTTCTTATGAAATTACCTCTCACATGTGTAACTGGTGGTCTTGCTAAATTGCAATTTTTTTATGTAATACATGGATTATACACATGAAAATATTAACTAAAATAGAACCAGGTGAATTCTGAATACTCTTGTATATCCATACTGAAATATTTTAAAATCAGAGCTTCTGAGAACTAAATTGATAAACACATCCTTGATTTGCCTAAAATGATACAAATCTAGGCATTGGAATGCCCAGTCACAGGGTGATAAATGGACTGTATCTAACACTTAAGAATTATTTCAGCTGTTGCCTCTTTGAAATCCACTTTACCAACAGAGTTAAATGCATGATTAAGTATCTTAACTATATTAAAAGGACTATAAGACTATTCCTTTTCATTTAAGTAAAGCTAACTTAATTTTTTTCTCGTACAGTAATAGAACTTGATTGATGAGTTGCTAGGATCTTTGACAAGAAGAAATACCTAACTTTCTGCTTAGCTATTGAAGAGAGGTTGTGTAGCTCTCCTCTACAGTCATATAAAGAGATTTTTTGCAACATATTGACTATGCTGGTAGTATTCTTGTTTTCAGCCCAAATTAGGAGAGTAAATTTTTTCCCTAGGTATTCAACAATAAAAGTTTTATTTACTTAGAAAAATTTTAGAATATAAAGAATGGGTCATCAGTGAAGAACACTAGGGAAAATGGGAGAGAACTAGTCTCTTGTTTTCTGTGTGTATTTCTGGAAAATGCAAGTAAGCACTGTATTAATTTTTAAATGTGAAAGTAACAGCTTCATAATATATATATTAATATATAATATATAATAATATATTCCAGCACTTCATACAAATCTAATTCACTTTGATTTCATTGAGTTCAGAGTAGGTTTTTTGGTAATGCCTGTAGCTCACTTTACCAAGAAAACATTAAGTAAGGGATTATTTGTTATTCTTTTCTCTGTTATTCTCTGTTATTCTTTTACCTGTGGGAAAACTACTTTTAGCATTGTCAAAACATATAGAGGAACCCAGATATTTGTTAAGCCATTTTGTAAAATACTATCTTTGACTTATAGTTACTGTGGAGACGAGACATAGTTATGTCTAGAATAGTTTGTACTAGCATCTGGAGGGCAAATATCAGTAAACTGACTTCTAAAGTACCAGACTTTGCTGGTACAAATACTCAGAAGATTAGGAATTAAATGAATGTAATAAAATAAGGTATATTTTGTAATTAATGATTTTGTTTGCAAAGCCATGGTGAATTTCTTAAATGTGGATTCTGAATGGCTGGGCTTCTTTTTTTTTTTTTTTTTTCTTTAGGAAATATTTTCAAAGGTGTTTATGTACTTCTGTAACAATCTTCTGAGAACAGAGAAAAGATTCATTTGGTTTAAAAGCTGTTCAGGTTGAAATTTCTCCTATACAGAGAGCAGTCTTAGTACACACAGTCAAATCACTTAAATTAGCTCGTTTATAGTGTCTGTAAAAAAAAAAGTATAGGTAATTGCTAGAAATAATTTTTATTTCAAATTTCTTGTGTGTTGTATTAAGAGATGTTTCATTAGTCTTTAACATGAGCAAAGTTGGGAAGTCATGCTTTTATTCTTAGCAAGGAGCATTGAACTTGCACTTCGTTACACTTTTTAAAAAAATTAAATGCCTGAAAGGTGTGATTTTGGACTCTCTAGTGTGAGATCTGAGCCTTTTGGAGATCCGTCAAGACAGTCCATCTTAGTGTATGTACAGAATCCTTCTTTTCTTTTTGCAACTGAAGCAGAAAAACTAGTTGGGCATAGTTTGACTCACCGCATGATACACTTCCTTTGTTTTCCTGTTTTTTGCTATTGAATTTTCCTAATCTTTAAGTCTTTCCTAGTATTTAAGTTTGACATCTGTCCTTTTAATTGCTTTTACAGTGTTTGAGGCTCAGAGGCTGGGATGTTACAATATTGCCTGTGTATTCTAACCTTTTAATTTCCTGAGCTATATTTAGAGAGATGTTGTGGTAAAACATGTCTTTGTTTTCCACAATATGCTTTATTATTTTTATATTTAATCCTAAGATGTATCTTACCTTCCTTCTCCCATATGATTGCTATAATGAATAGATTAATTTTCTATTTTTCTTAAGTAATATAATCTTTAACAAGCTTTAAGGCTATTTGACTGTAACAGCAGTAAAATAATACAACTTCTGTTTGTAGAAGAAATATTTAGTAGCTGTACTTGCACCATTCTCTTTCTTCCTACACATCATCTGTTTATCTGAGCAGCTTTCAAACAAATTTGTAGAGGTACAACTAAGACAAAAGATGAGTTGTTTCTGTTTTCTTCAGATTTGCTTGCTGTCACACATCTTAAAAAGCAAGTCTCTTCAAAGCCTAGAAACTTCAGCTGAAAACAGCAAGGAATCTAATGCTAGAATAAACTTCATAAAACAAATAGTGACAGCAAAAAAATTGTGTTCGAAGTGATGTGCAAAGATTTAGGTTCAGACTGAGGAGAGTATGATCTGTTTTTCTGGAGTAAAGAAATTAAGATTGAGGCTAAAAATATGTTATGTTCCAAATCCATGACTTGGTGGTTAGAGAAGTAGTCTGTTCTGAATATTTGTGAGCTGTATCCTCTTACACATCATTTAAATGTTCAGTTGGTAGGTTGGCAGGTTACGTGAAGCTCCATATTTATAGAGTAATGCACTAAAATTTTTCTTTACTTTCCAAGTATTTGAATTAGATGTGCAAATATGAGAACTTGAATATGAAATCATCTGTTCCTTTAACTTCTGAAATAGAAAGAAATACAAATGTGCAAAGCGTATGTTTTCAATTTTCATAAAATGAGATATGCTTTACATCCAAAACAAGGAAAATCAGTTGTTTGCTTCTTGTAAAAATTCTGCTTGCCTGCTGGATCTAGTACAAAATTTTGACCATAAGAACAGGCATTTATAAAAGCATTAATGCTACAAAGAAATGTTCTAAATAATGACCCATGAGGTACAGGGATACTTCTTCCATTTTATGCCAGTAGGAAGACTTGTTCCTTGGAAAATTAAGCTAGTCTTTTGAAAATTATACTAACCAATTTCAGGAAAGAACGTATAAAAAGAATGAACAGTGAAAACAAGTCACTGGAGTGATTAAAAGGTAATATAGCATTGTTGTGGTTTAGCCCCAGCCGGCAACTAAGCACCACACAGCTGCTCCCTCAGTGGGATGGGGGAGAGAATAAGAAGAGTAACATTGAGGAAACTCATGGTTTGAGATAAAGACAGCTGAGTAAGTAAAGCAAAAGCTGTGCATGCAAGCAAAGCAAAGCAAGGAATTCATTCACTACTCACCATGGGCAGGCAGGTGTTCAGCCATCTCCAGGGAAGCAGGGCTGTGTCACACAGATTGGTTTCTTGGGAAGACAGGCACCATAACTCTGAACGTCCCTCCACACCTTCCTCCTTCATTTTACCAGCTTTGTATACTGAGTATGATGTCATATGGTATGGAGTATCTCTTTGGCCAGTCTGTGTCAGCTGTCCTGGCTGTGTCCCCTCCCAGCTTCCCGTGTACCCCAGTCTTCTTGCTAGCAGGCCAGCACGAGAAGCTGGACTGTCCTTGAGTACTTAGCAACAGCTCAAAACATCAGCACATTATCAGCATTTGCTCATCCCAAATCCAAAACATAGCCTCACACTATCTTCTATGAAGAAAATAACTCTATCCTGGCTGAAGCCAAGACAAGTATTACAGAGAATTTTCTGCCTTTCTAGAGATCTGAGTTAACGCCTGGATGCATTAAATGTAGATGATCTTTGTAAGTATCAGCAAATGCATGTATTAGGGTTGCTTAATGGAAGGTGCTTTTGATTCTGATATTTGAATTGGTGCTGTATGTGGAAGTGATGTGCAGGCTAATTCAGTTTACACATTTGGATATCACACTTGAATTTTTCCTTACATGTATTTCGGTTAAACTTGACCATAGTTTCCTGTTCGACTGAAATAGGTAATATATGAAGGAAATATTTAAATTTAAGCTAAAAACACAATCCTCAGTGGAAATAATACGTTTAAGAGCAATTTCTTATGAGCCTGAAGAAAGTTGCATGATGATCATCTAAAGTTGCTGTTTTCTTCCTTAAAGTCTAGTTGGCAATTTCTCTGAAGAATTTGGGAATGGCTTTTGTGCAATGTTTTGTTGTTCGCATTAGTTAAGTACTGCCTCTTTTCTTTCCTGTAACCCCAGTAAAAACAAGGCAGTAGTTACTGCATAAGTGACTGGGGAGGGAATGTGGTAGTTGAGAGCATTCACTCTTCTTCCCACCCAAATCTTACGCTTTGGGACAGCTCTGCTCTCAGAGGGGCAGTAATGGCCATCCTTTCTTATTATCACTCCTTCCCATTTCTACTTCACTGCAGCAACCCAGCTTTCTCTAGCAAATTCAGGTGGGTTGTGTTTGGTGTCCTTTGTCCTGAAGGTGAGAATGTTTTGTAAGGTTAGCTGGGGACCTGATACAGGAGTTTGGGCACCCAGGCTACTAACATTGTGTTGTGGGTTAACCCTGGCTGCTCACTCCCTCCCAAGCAGGATGGGGGAGAAAACTCATGGGTTGAGATAAGGACAGTTTAATAAAAAATGCAAAAGCCTTCTGCTCAAGCAAAGCAAAATAAGGAATTCATTCACTACTTCCTCTCGGCTTGCAGGTGTTTAGCCATCTCTGGGAAAGCAGGACTTCATCATGTGTAAAAGTTGGGAAGACAAATGCCATAACTTCAACATCAACCATCCCCCCCTTCCTCCCTCTTTCCCCCAGTTTTTCCCCCTCAGCATGGGGGGGGTATGGGATACCCCTCTGGTCAGTGGGGGTCAGCTGTCCCTGCTGCATCCCCTCACAACTTCTTGAGCACCTCCCAGGCTACTCGCTGGCATAGCAGAGTGAGAAACAACAAAAGGCTGTGATGTAAGGCCACAGTAAGAACTGTGCAGCAATAGCTAAAACATCCCTGTGTTATCAACACTGTTTTGGTCACAAATCTAAAAGATAGCACCGTAACAGCTGCTGTGAAGGAAATTAACCTTATCCCAGCCAAAACCAGTACACATTGGAACATTCTCTAATATTCTTGAACAATGCTTTTATATGGGTTGAGAACGGATTAATTGTCCATTGTAAATATTGTACAGATTTGTTTTTTAACTTTGTATTTTTTTTCATACTGCTTTAGCTAATGACCAGTGAGAATAACATTTCATGATGGATAATGACCCTCCATTTTCATTTTTCAAATATGTTAAATAAAATTAGATATATGCAACTTCTGAAAGTTTTAAGTTGATTTATAGCCTTTGGCTAAAAAAGCTTTTCGGAAAGATGGGTACTGGTGTTGGGGGTTTTTATTGGTTAGTTGATTTTTTTGTTAAATTCCATAGTCTTCATTTTGAAGTGAAACTTGTTTCTGAGTTGGGTCATGTCTTCTGATCCTGCTGGTCAGCAAGGGGATTTACCCATCAGCTTCAGTCTTGAATGCATCTTCCGTTGAAACAGCATTCTTTGACCTTTCATTTTATGTGGAGAGCCCAAAAATCTTTTTGTTGTTCCTTCCTGCTCTTCTTGTATTTCCTTTCCAGCCTGACTGTTTCTATGGCTGGGTTTTATTCTTTGCTCTGTGAAAAGACTAGAGGAAAAAATAATCTTCCTCTAACTAACACTAGGTAATCAAGAAGGAGGTGACCTAATCTGTGCCTGAAGAGAGAGAAAAGAAAAAAAAAAAAAAAAAAAAAGAGGAAAAAAAGAAGGGCCCCTTTTCATCTCCTACAGAGGCACCAAATGCCTTTTTTGCTTGCAGGGCTCCTTATTCCACATATGGAGGATCAGCAGACATGCACCTTCTCAAAGAAGATATTGGTAAGACTTTTCTTTCTGTCTAACACAGAATTAAGAAACCCTGCTGGATGTTAAGGCAACATTGTCACAGTGTTCAATTACAGTTAGACTTGAAACAGTGGATCTCATATATCCTGTGATTATATTAATGAGGATTGCCTGAGATGTCAGAAATGCTTAATTACCATCTACATGTGCAGAATTTGCTTAGAAATAAAAATATCACTGCTCTTTATTGTTACTGTTTAGAAAATTGAGTACACATTTTTCTGCCTGCAGCCCCTCATTTTCTTAAATATTGCTCTGAAAAACATTTCTCTGAGTTCTGAGAGTCAAACCTCTTGCATCTTTTTCTATTTGTGACAAGTCAACAGTTTTTTCTCCAGTAGCCAGTATCTGATGTTTGCTGAGAAGATGCTGTTCCTCCTTGGCCCAAATCCCAGTTTTAAGTTTTTTATTTATTCTCATATATGGTGCATAAGGTGTCCTTGGGGTGTGGGTTGTTTGGGTTTAGGGGTGGGGGGAGTATTGGTTTTGTTTGTTTGGTTATTTTTTGTTCCTCTCTCCCCATTAGGAAGGGCTTAATGCAGTATTATTGTTTGGGAGCACTTTTTCCCTCTTGATACATGTCCTTTCCACTTCTCCTTATGCAATGACATCAGGTTAAAAATAGTCCAATTCTGTAGATGTTTTGTTAAAGTTCAAAAATGCATTCTTCATAATTCCTGACTTTATTTTTCACGTCCTGTTTTTTTTAGTTGTAGTCTGCATTGGATTTATACAGCTGCCTCTCTTTCTTTTTTTTTTTTTTTTTGGCTGAAGCATTATGTCCTGTGGTGCTGCTTTGAAATAGCCTTTCTGTGTAACTGAAGTACTATCGTCTTTACTGCCCTCAGGATGCTGTAAAGGATTTGCTAAAAAGTATAGTCAGCATTTGTTAGCACTACAGAGTTGAAAAGATTGCTTTAGATACTAGAATATGTTTTTCCTAATAATTCACATAACAGGTCTTTAACCTCTGTGTGTAGCCCACTGATACAGGTGAACGCATGTAAAATAATAATATTAGTGAAATCCTTAAAAAACAAAAACCAAACAAAAAAACCCCTCCAAAAACCCAAACCCACTGATACCAGCAACATCCAAGAAAGATAGACTGTAAAATACAGTATGGCAGTACTATTCCAGGCAACTAATCTGTTCCTGGAGATTTGCAAAACAGCAATGTATTTGCAAGGTAAGATGGGATGAGCTAAGGAGCCTGACAACTTTGAGGATATCCTTGCCCCAAATTTTTTGATGACTTCCTACATAGCTAGGTTTTTTTGGCTTGAAATTTTTGGTAGTAAACTAGTAGGTATTTAAGCTAAATTATCTTTAGCTTCTTGATCATTTGAACAGAAGTTGTTTCATGAGAGTTACTGCAGTACTGATAATGTGCTAAGTATTTTAAGAGTTGCTTTATATAGCTGATTTTCTAATTTATATGTCTTATTTTTTTTAATTGTATTCCAAGCATCAAAGTAGACTTCCTCTTATCCTACCCTAGAAATAGGGGCTATGTTCTTCATCTTTGAGATAGGAATTAACTAAGTTCAGTTCAATTGGTTCATCTTAAGATAATTGCCATTCTGCTGAACTGCCTGTTTTTCATCTTTCATGTATAAACCCTTGAAATTAATATTTTGGTGGCCAGATGGGTACTTTGTTTTGAACTATATTGCTGCTTTAAAGAAGTCTGCAGGTAAAATGTGTTGGAGTCAATTTTTACACATTTAGAATCCTCATCTTATTCTGACACTTGCATATCTAACCTAAGGGTTCATATTTCCTTTTTCCTTCAGAAAATATAATGTACTCCTGTTTCTCCTTCTGTATACAAGTAGGAATGTATAAATTGACATACCATTAAAGCAATGACTTCTCAGATTCAGCTTCTTTCTTTTGGCTGAGTTCCATATATATGCTTTTAAAGAGAAGTTCAACTCTTGAGTTTGCCTGGCCAGTTGTACCTTCAGTCTCTTCTTGGCAAGAAACTGGTACCTACATTTTAGATTTCACTACTGACTGCCTGAAAGAAGTTGCTGTTGTGTGGAGAACTGAGCTGTCATCTAGCTCTTAGATGTACTTAAACATATCTTTGAAGATGGAAGGACTAAGAAGTGATTTGTAAACACTTTTGCTACGTTGCAAAATGCTTTCTTCTGTAAAGTAGGCTTTTTTGCTATGAATGTTTTCAGCTCTTAGAAAACAAAATTTAATTCAGCTGATCTGTTTTCTTGCAAATTGTGCACTTTCAATTTGTGCACACAGATCAATTTCCTTTAAACACCCTGAAGTCGTCTTTTGCTTATATAGTATGCTATTTTAGAGAATAAAATAACTTTTTGTTTCTCTATTACTTGTGATATATGTTAAAATAGATTAAAAGTGACATTTCTTGCTGCTTACATTAACTACATTTGGAAATTGAGTTTAAGAAAAAGAAGTATTTGAGCATTAAGCCATAACTTAAAACATGCCTTTTTGGCTAGAGACTTCAATCTAACTGGTATTCTGCTGTTTGCAACAGGCACCCCATGCACTTGACACCTCACTCTTTATTAGGCACTGACGTCTCAACCTGAACATACTTCCAAATTAATAACACTTTTAAATGAATAAATAGCAAAGCAGTAGGTACTGAGTACTGCCCTTAAATTGGTAATAGTTGGTTATAGAGTAGGAGGATAACCTAAAGGGTCATGAGTAAAATGATATAATCTTCCCTTTGTGTTGTAGCTGCTATCCAGCATCTGAAAAATAAAAATTACGAACTCTCTGAAATTAAGATAGCATGTCAAACATCATAGTTAGCTGTTCCCAATTAAGACTTAAGTCCTGAGAATATATTAAATGAGGCTTTTAGTCAGTGAAGAGAGGGATAAAAAAAACATGATGCTATTTGATTGCCTGGGAATATTTGGTTTTCATAAAAACCTAAAAGGTAGTCATCAGCTATAGCAGCTGTATTGCTGATCGTAACGATTATTTCCATAACTTTTGTTTTTTATAATATCCTTCCAAACATTCAGGAAAATGGCTAAACTTTGGACCCCCCTCAAAGGAACCCACAACCA
>NW_010521372.1:60248-80676 GCF_000687285.1 Phaethon lepturus | reverse complement strand
TAGGGAAAACCAAATAGTGTGGGGCTAGATGTGGGAATTTTCTTTGTGGAAGATGAGTATATTTACTGCAAATAGGGTAATGAAGGAAGAATTCTCTGTTACATTGTAGAGTGAGAAAGAAGAAGAAATAAGAAATAAGAGAGAAGTCATTTGTTAAAACTAATCGGAGGGGAGCTAATTTTAACGTTGGATAAAGTTTGTTCTGTGATTATTGCCTGTGCCTTTTAAGGGTTTTTGAAAGATGGAATTCTAAGTTCTGTACTTCTTTTCTTCTGTTTCACTCCATTTTAGCCTCTGTGTTGAGTTTCCAGAAGACAAGTTATAAAAGGCATGTCTGATAAGATGAAAGTTCTGTTGAACTGTATTTACTGTGCTTGCAACTGGCCAATACCTTTCTTTTTTTTTTCCCCTTTCTTTTTCTTTTTTTGTTTTTAAATAGGATGCAGGGCAGAAGAGATTTGGTGCTATTTCCTGTAATATTTGTGGAATGCTTTATACTGCGTCAAATCCAGAGGATGAAACCCAACATCTGCTATTTCATAACCAGTTTATAAGTGCTGTAAAATATGTGGTAAGAAAATCATATCTTTTTAAAGACATAAGCATTATCTTTTATTTGCTGTGCACTGGTTACAATTCATATTACATTAAGTTGTGTTTTAATAGCTTAGTATCACAGTAGGCCATAAATAATCTGCTTTGAGAAATAAATGTTTTTAAGAGCTGTGGTAGACACATCACACGTAATGTATAAAAATATTTAGTAGAATAGTGGTGATTCATTGCCATTGTATTCTTTTTGTTACAATTCCTTAATCTTGGGGGGTGGGGGGTGGGGATGGTGGTAGGAAAACAAAGGAATGTCACTGTTCTGAAAGTGCTAAACACAGATTTCAGTACAACTGGAGTTTGCAATGGTTGGCTTAATAGTCAGATAAAGAGCTGATTGTACTGTTTTTGTAATCTTAGATGACTTCTAAATTATGTTTTCTTAATTATGTGTCATTTGAAGAGAGGTTGCCTAGTAATCTAGCTGATACAACATCATAGTATATTGAAACTTTACTGAATTTATAGTGTGATTGTAATCTTTAAATATAAAGTGCAAAGTATTATTCCATAATAACTTCATTATACGTGCTGTATCTGAGTATATCTCTCATATTAAAGCTCAGATTTGAAAAGTTTTGTACAATTTAAAGTATATTGTAAAATCAGCTACTTCACACTAGCTGATATTACAAGACCTACAGGAAATATCTGTTCACATGTCTGAAATCCAGAATAGAATCCACAAAGTCTATTTTCTTTATCACACATGTTACCTTCAGTACTCTACACTCGAGTAGATAAGACCTCCAGGATAACTGAACTGAGGCCACCAATTCATTTCATGTAGGTACAAAATGGCTGTTGGGCCATTAAATCTCAAGCTCAGTTTTATCCCACTGTTTACAAATACAAAGATATATCTTCCCAGCTAAAGTGTTTGAAACCATCTGGTAAATAATTCTGGTATTTGTTCTGTTCTTGGTTAGTTTTTGCTGAATAATCCAGACATTTTGAAAGATCTTTTCTGATATACATTAGTTACATTGTAGAGTGAGACTAGACAGAAGGTGTGATGGAACGCAGTACACTATATTGGCAGACATGATACGTTTCACCATTTTATTCCTGTTTGTCCTTTTCCTGCCTGCCCGCCCCCCCCCGCCTGTACTTTCAGATCTTGAATGTTACCAAAGATGTAAACATAATTTACAGAAGATGGTGTTGGTTCTTTTGGACAAAAGCTGGCAGATGAGTTCAGTAGTTACTTAAAGCTGCTATGTTCATGTAGGCAGGAAGCTGAACTGAAATTTGAATATTTTGAAAGTTGAAAGAGCTGAAATTTCTCACTTGTATGGCTAGTGTGACAACATGATTAACAAAAAAGTGAAAGAGCAGATTGCTTTAAACCAGTTGTAAATAACTGTATAAAGTTAGGTATGCTTTTAATTTGAGAAAAACTTTCTCTGTTGTTTTCTCAGTTGCTAAGCATCTTTTTAAAACTTAAATAATTTGCTTGAGTACACATTGTGTTGTATTGTCAGTTCAGTGAGTAAACAGTTCTATCTCTGAAATCTTTTTAAGACTCTAGTTGTGTTTTGTGACATCGTAGATGGCTAGAGAGCTATTATTTAGATGGTTATTCTGTAACAGAAACCGGTACAGAGGTGAAGAGTAAGAGGTGAAGGAAGGAGTCTTATGAGTCTTTAAATTCCCCTTTGATCCCCCCCCCCCCCCCCCCCCAACCACCTTTGATAACCCCCCTTGTCCCCCCCCCCCCCCCCAACAATTTGATTGACACTCTGTTTTCTGCATGGGTAAGTAACTTTTGCCATGCTAAATAGGTAAGTCTTTAACACTAGTCATTTGACCCATAGTCAGTGGTTCTTGGTTGATTGTATTGTGGTGATGTCCATGAGAGAAACATAGAATCATAGAATCTTTGGGTTGGAAGGGACCTTTAAAGGCCATCTAGTCCAATGCCCCTGCAGTGAGCAGGGACATCTTCAACTAGAGCAGGTTGCCCAGAGCCCTGTCCAATCTGACCTTGAATGTTTCCAGGGATGGGGCATCTACCACCTCTCTGGGCAACCTGTGCCAGTGTTTCACATTTTATGAAAAATGTCTTTTTTTCATCCTCACCTCCTACTAGAAAATAATTTGAATTTTAGATAAGCCTTCTTGCCAGTGAATTCGTACACCAGATCTCTACTTGTTAATTCTTAGTTGTCCAGAAATACCAAAAGAACAATTGCTAGTTATCCTAGTTTTGCTAGGAGGTTTCTAGTGGGGATTGTTGGGAGGTTGGCTTGGAGGTGTGAAATGCTCGGTTTCTTGATATTTGTATGTAGTTACTGTGTTGAAACTATAACTACCTTCCTTTCCCTGAAAGAAAGTGTTGACTGGACAGTAGCAGCATGGGATTAAAAAAAATTGTACTAGAGAAAGTCTTCATAACTTCTTGGTTAGATTTTCTGGCCCGGGAACATGTGGTCTTGGTGACCTTGGTATGTTACTTTATTAGTTTTCTAGATATTCTTTTTATGTAGTCAATATATTTGGTATTATTGTTGATTTGGAGGCCATTCTAAGGTATCTTAGAAGCATTTTTCATTCTCTCATCATTCACATTCTTTATGCCATATGATGCAGTCCCAGTCTGACTTGAGACTTCTCTCAGTTTTGCTCCCTTTTGAGTGTCTCGTTATATGCCTAGTAGTTCTATTGATGATTCATTTCACAGAATCACGAACAGAAAGCCTATGTATGTTACCATGCTAGAGCTTCTTGCTGTGAACTGTGAAAATGGACTTTCGTGTCTTGCTCACCTGCATGCAGCTGCTTTCTGGGTTTTTTAAAAGTACTGAGTAGCAGAAGATAGCTTGCATGTAAATAATAAACTATTTTCCATCTTCAACAAAGTGTAATGTTGTTTGGGGGTTTTTTAAGTCCTATCTTGTTTCTTCTAGTAAAAATTTCTTTTTAGGTCTCTAGAAATTCCATGATGCCCCCAGAAGTAGGACAGGCTAACAAGGAGATGGTATTGGGACACAGTTTTTGTCATGAATGGCTGATAGAGACAGTAAGGAAATTGCAGGCCTTGTGTGGAGAGAGAAAATTTGGCAAGTTTAATGACATTTTCTGGATTTAGGAACAGAAGATTGGCAAGGACTGATACAGGTTTTCTGAAGGGTGCCATTTGCTGTTAACAGGAGCATGCAAAATGAATAAGCAAGAAGGTAAGGTGGTCAAAGATAGTACTGGAGCAGGAATAGATGAGTGTGAGAGATGTCCCGTACTGCAGACGAATGTAGGCATCTGTCTCGCTATCCTTCTGGTTTCAGACATCTGAAAGTCTCCAGAAAAAATACGCTATTCTAGTATGTGTGTGCATTGAGTGATGACATACACATCAAGTGTTAACTCCAGTGGGATGGATAACTTTGTGGTATGGATACATAGCTCAGTTTTATAAAATCCTCTAGCTGTGATACCACACAATATCAATTGTATATCCTTTCTGTGATGCCACATAGTATCAGCTTAGTATTTCTGCAAAATTTTTCTAAGAGCAAGACATTATTTTTAATTATGTTTTTAAGTTGCAAAGCCAACTTAAGTTAGGAAATGCCTGTGGATTCAGGTGCCTGATGTGAATGCAGTTAATATGTTATTTCAAGCTCATCCTCTTATTTAAGAATATCTTGAGCTGAAGAAAGTGGAAGAAACTGTTGTTTGGGCTAATGTCTAATCTGTTACGTTTTAAATAGCTGTTCTGCCGTAATTGCATCCGAGCCTATCTGTGAGGTTCTTACAATTTTCAGATTAAAACAACAAAAAAATCTCATAACATTTGACTTCTTGGAACCTAAGGTTAATTGAATATTGGGATTGAAGATGATGATGAACTTCATGTAATTTTAGAAAGATTTAATGGTTGTCTTGATTTGCATTAATTCCAAAAGTAATACATCTGTACAATATAAAACTTAATATTTCAAATAAAGTTCTTACTATTAGCTATCTTCTGTAAGAATCTTAGTTTTAACAGAGGGTAGTATTTAATGGTTGCATCCAGGGAGCTTAATGTGTTCTACAGTCAAAACCTCATTCTTCATATTACACTCATGGGAGAGAGAGGCAGGATATCTGTAACTTGAGTTGGGAAAAAGAATGCAGTAGACCATTTTTTTGCTGCAAATTATCAAGGGTAAAACAGCACAAAATTTCATACTAGACGTGATTATTAGGAGAAAATTTCACAAATGTGAAAGATGAATAACTATACAGCATTAACCACATTTTCCTCACTGCCTCAATATTTTTGAGGACAAAACAGTATAAGAAAAAGCAAACAGATTTTCATGTATTTGTATTCATTTAGGAAATAGGGAATACAGACAAGCCAGAACTGGTATATATAGAAAAATGTCAGGTTTGCTGTCCCATTTTGTACTCTTACATAAGAACTTTTAAAACATGAGGAAATGGATGGGAAGCAGTCTATTGTGTCTTCTAACTTACTCTTTTAAAGGCAAATCTACCTCAGATACTATTTTAAACTATAAGCAGAACGTAGTTCAGGGAAATTGAGTGCTGAATATTTCAGCTACAGTGCTATTAATGTTGGAGCCATTTTTCCAACTGTATTCTACATCATTCATTATATACATGTATAATATCCAATGAAAGCAATGTACTACACAGTGTAGTTGTAATTACTGTCCGTACTATTTAATGACGTAGTAGCAACTGCTTGTCAGTATTGCACTTTTTTGAATTATTTTTTTCTTTTGTAATTCTGTTGCCATTGTACCTTAATAAGGAAGCAGAAGCAATCTTTAACTTGTTTGAATTGGGAGGAAAAGTTAGAGGTAGATTAAAAATGAGTTATCTGTTCATTGCAGAGTTGCATTATGTTCTCAAACTATTGAAAGTACCTATAGGAAAAATAACGGTAACATGTAAGGGAGGAGTGTATTGCAACAGTTACTGCACACCACTGGGGCTCTCTACAGCACTGGTCTGCCCAACTGCAGTGATTAGGCTATATGTGCCTTGCTGCTGCTGAGTATAGGTAATCTGTTGAGCACAGACTTCCAGTATTAGGGATGAATGGTATAATCATGTTCACTCCAGGCCTTGCAGAACATGTATCCTACTGGGAACAGTAGATTTCCTTTTAATTGCTTTGGTCATCACAAGCAATGTATAGCAATGCTTGGGCATCTCATTTAACAGTAAGTAAGTCTCAATGACCTAAAGTGATGTCAGTTAAAAGGAAAAAAAAAGCAAATTTTCTGACATTGAAGAAGGATTGTTAAAAAGCATATTGCAGACATAACGCTTTTTTTTCTTACTATAGTAAGATGTTCTTGCAATCTGCCCGAGTTAAGGAGTGCTACTTTAGTTCTCAGTGAATGAAACAAAATACGACAGTCTGCAGGGTGTTTTAATAGTGTTAAAATAGTGGGGTTTGTTTAAAAAAGAATCCCACACGTTAATAGGTGTGTTAAAGGAAATCATCTTCAGACCACATGCAAGATACTGGTACTAAAGCATACTTTGTGTATTGTAGATCTCTAATAGGATCAGCCCCAGTTGAAACTACAGCAAATTTTTCTTAACAGCTTTAATGTTAGAATATGAAAGAGCTGTGACCCATCTTGTGCATTACTTCCATTTGTCTGGTTTAAAGGAAGCACAGTTCATTTGTTACTAAGACTGAACAATAAGGATACTGAAGATGCAGATGCTTATGTGAAATGTTAGTATTTCTTTTTGAAACTCTTAGAGCTGTTTCAATAACAAAGGAATATGTCTTTAAAATGTCTCCTCTGATGTAAACCAAATGAACTAAAAATCTTGGATGAGCTTAGCATTTGCAGAAACTTTTTGGAAAGCTTCAACTAAAAGATATATTTCTCAATAAATTCCAAAATACTTCAGTTGAAACTACCTCGTCTGTAGGTATGATCGGTCCCCATATTATACTAATCGCTTAGGAAAATTAAGAGGTGGGACAAAAATGAAAATAATGAGCTCTAAGTATTAGAGAGTCAATTATTGCATTTTTATGGAATTATTTTTAGACTTCTTCTGTTCCTTAAAAGTAAAACAGCAGTAAGTTGTTCGGAATTGTTTTCTTCCATCAGATTTCATTTTGTTGGAAATACCTGGCTATTACATTAACAGAATACCTTAACCTAAAATTTAGCGTTGAATTTTCTGCATTAGGCCTGCAACATTCTGGGTGCTGTAATGGTAGGATTATCAAACACATTGCATTTATTTGCCCAGTGGTAGTCACGCTTGGTTTAAAATAGGCTATAGAAAGCTTTTGCAGGTCAAACAGGTATCCAAAAGCAGCAAAAAAAAAAAAAAAAAAAAAAGATGGTGTTTGAGGTTGGAGAGTAGTAATCCTTGCCTGAATTTTTTGACTCCATTTCTAACAGTCTGAAAAGGCATGTCACAATCCCACAGATTGCACTTCTCTGCTTACCTGAGTATTGTGACACTGCTGTTTACTGCCTTTTGTGTTCAGACCACTATATATATATATATGTGTGTGTATATATATATATATTCAAATAGGGTCTTCATTTGTGTTGGTATTTACTGCAACTACTACTGGGAAGAAAAGCACGCAGGACTGAAATGGTGTCTGTGTTGTAACCATTGCCTTGCTGGGTGCTAAACTCACACTTAAGTAGTTCCAGGGCTACCAGCAAGTAGATACATTTCTAAAATTATTCTCTTCATGTCTTGTTTGGGGTAAGGGCATAAAATCAGCATGACTAAAACGAGATATAGATCAAGTATTATAACACTTAAGTGTGTCATTTTTTTGTGGTAGTATATATGGCATTCATTCAGTGCCAAATACCATTGTTTGGTCTTTAGTTGATCGTTATTTTATGGGAAGGTACATATTTGAATGAGAATTATTCCATCAATATTGTTTCTTCAAAGGCTTTTTTTATTTAAAGTTGCTTTGAGTAAGACTTGTGGATCAGCCTTTTTAGTGGCTGAAGTTACTGCTGCATTCAGTATTTTTAGGTCCCATCAAAGCAACTTGAGTTCTAATATCTACCAGTCCCATCTTACTAGATTTAAGTGGCTTTTTTGTTTTGTTTTTTTCCATGCAGGTACTGCTCATTATTCACCACGAGTGTGGATCTGAAGACGAGTTAATTACCTCTATTTTTTTGAGTATGTTTATACTTCAGATACACACAACGTAGCCTCCTTCCCTATTAGATACTTAGAAGGTAGTTATAAAATTTTTTCTAGTATCCTTCTTGTGGCTTTAACAGTTATGATCAGTAACAAAATAAACTATTCCTTACATTTTGGGCAACTGCATGCCAATCAGTTCACTTAGAACCTCCTGGAGGTCTTTCGCATGCCAAACTTTAAAACTGAGTGTGTATTTGTGGAGGTAACTATGTTAAAAAGAAATATTTTATTAAAACTTAGGGGATTTCCCATTCACTGGACTTCGAAAAAAGAAGTATTACATAGGTTTGGAAATCAGTTATGTGAGCTGAGTTCGGTACTTCTATTTTGAAATTAAGTTTGCACTGCAGTCCTGGGGGAAGAAATTTAGTTGGGAAATTATAAGACACTTTCACAAATTGTTTCTACATTTAGTTAAGCCTTTGGATAAATCGTTGTATAAATAAGATCATATTATATCTGTTGTGCTCAGTTTAAAAAGCTAGCGGAAGTTTCCTTCTCTAGCAAAGCAACTGCTAAATAGTGTGAAGTCTCTGGATAAGTTCAGTGTCTAGAACAATAATACGCCATTTCTGTTTGTAAAAGTACCTCTTGTGTATGGTTTAGATAAGTATTTTTTTTATTTAGGGTTGGAAAAAGGAGAGAATTTTGGCTGAATATCCTGATGGAAAGATAATAATGGTTCTTCCTGATGACCCAAAGTATGCACTTAAAAAGGTATGGTGAAAAGGACTGGACTTGTATATCTTGCCTAGTTTGATACTTTAAGATAAGTAATTAGCATGTTCATAGAAAGTTTGTATAATTTATGTGTGAGCAGTTGAGATTGCGCTCAAAACTGCAGTGGTTCTGTTTCCACAGACAGGTCAGACATCTCACTCTTAGGCACGCTGCTGTCTTCGTAGAGAGGATGGTTCTGAGCAGGAGTGGAAGGCAGGGGTGGGATGAACATCAACCTGTTGAGTTTGTGTTTTTTTTTTTTAATAAGTGGTTGATTTTACATTTTTTTAAAATACGTGTTGAATATCTACCAGATATTTCATGTATTATAAACTTCCTGCTATATTTAAACAAGCTGAAATGTATTGACATTATTATGCAGCATGAATATGGCACCATTTTCTAAATGATTTTTAGGTAACAACAGATTTATGTGGAAAGTGGCCTCAAAGTCATGTAGTCTGTTCCTATGTCCGAAGCAGGATCAGCTCTGGTTATGATGCATCTCACAACTTCCTAAAACTTCTACTGCTGGAGGTTTTTCTGATTTCTTCAGACTTTGTTACAGCGCTTCCCTATCTGTAACATTAGGAAATTTTCCCTAAATGTCCAGCAGAATCTCTGTACTAGAGTCTAAGCTCATTAGTGCAAATCATACTGCTGTAGCTGTAGAAAACATCCTTCTTCTCCTCTTTGCAACAGCTTTTTTGTGCCTGAACAAACTCTGATTCTTTCACCTTAAGGAGATTGACGGGATATGCTGGTTTTTAGTTTATGCTAACTTCTAAATAATGTTTTATAGAGCTCTGATCATTGTCATACTCTCCTCTAATTTCCATTTGTGCCATGTCTCATGTGACTTTTGAAACTCTTCATCTAAAACTGGGCGAAGTACAGTAGTGGCAACTTAGGGCAGCAGGGTACTTCAGTGTCTTGCTGGCTAGCCTGTGCTCATACATCTTAATATGTCATTACATTTGTTTTTTCAGTAGCATGGCATTGATTCTGTTTAACTGGGGATTTGCTGTGACCAGTAGGTACTTCTTTAGAGTACTACTATCACAGGATCACGGAATGGTTGAGGTTGGAAGGGACTCTGGAGGCTGAATTGATGCCCAAGACAGCTCTTTCTGATGGCATGACTCAAGTGTCTTTTCTTTAGCCTAACATAAATTTTAAATTACTGAATTGAAAAGAAACTACCAAGTTTCTTTTTACAATATTTAATGCAGCTAAGTTTATTAAGTTTTGTTTTTCTGGTGGTATTACCTTAATTTTAGTACACTCATTGCACATTCATTTTTTACTAAGATGACTGAAGAAAAAATTACTTAAAATACCTAAGTGGGGCAGATGAAAGGAAGACTGTAACAAATGAAGTAATTTAGGATATATTTCACTGTAGTTCTGTGTGGTTAAAGTTGAGAGGATCTGCAGCTGTCACCACTGTGGATGACTGACTTCAAGAATGGTTACTTAGTGTTTCAAATTGGCTAATTGGACCTGTCATTGAAAGACAGGTACCTGAAGGTTAGATCACAAAGTAGAGAATAACTGATGCTGTTACTTTTGAAAGTTATTCTCAAAGCATTTTTAACACAATTTTCATTTATCAGTACTAACTTCCTATATTCATAGTATCAGTAATTCTGTTTTTGCTTTACTAATGTAACTACCACGTACATTAAAGAAGCTTATGCCGTTTAATGCACCACATAGGAAAAGCCACCTTATTTCTGTCTCATATGAGATGGTAGAGGGAAGATAGAGGCTGTTGCAATGCCCAGTTGCAGCTACAAGAATCCCCCAGTAAAATCTTCCCTCATAAATAAGCTTTTGTTTACATTCATGCTGGAGTTTATATATTTCTTCTAAACTTGCTAACACTAAACAAGACTTTATTTTTGGTTTCACTTGCTCTTTGTAAAGCTGGTGGAAGAGCAGAAAGCTTGAGGAAAGAGACAACAGTTACTCATTCCTTTACAACAAATGCATACATTTTCTAGCTGCTTTGGCACCGTGCTTGTTATCATCTGCTCAAAACCCTTAAAGGATTAGTTCTTTCAAGACCTTAAAAATAACGGACAGAAAAGCTTCAAATAAGCTAGTTTAACTTTTGGCATAGATTTTATTTACTTCTAGAATGTCAGAGACCACACTTTGATTAGCTGTGTTCTCTCTATTAGTCATTGACTAATTGAAGTTTGGACTTAATGGAAGCTGACTTAGAGGTCTCTACTCTTCCTATTTCCAGCCGAGTATTATTTAAGGAACACTTATGTGGACTGATGTGTTGCAGGATACTTAGGGTAATCCTTAACTTCTGAAACAGCTTTCAGTGTTCTAGATACCTTAGTGCATTTTTGCAAATATATATATTTATACAAATGTATATTTACATGTGTTTCTTAAACAGCATTTAAACTTATTTTGACAGGTTGAAGAAATTAGAGAAATGGTAGACAATGACTTGGGATTTCAGCAAGCTCCACTCATGTGTTATTCTAGAACTAAAACTCTTCTTTTTATTTCTAACGACAAAAAAGTTATTGGCTGTTTAATTGCAGAACATATCCAGTGGGTAAGTGATTGAATTGGAGAAAGGCAATCTGTGTCAGTGGTTACTGACTGTCTTCCTCATACATTCTGGAGCTATAGAATTACCTCAGAGTAATCTTTAAGTCTAGTTATTTAGCAAGTAAGTATTCCCTGTATGCCTTTTTGTCAGAGGAAGACACTTTTGGTGGTAGACCATTCTGAAACGTAGTTACTCGTTTTTGCATAGTTGACAATGAGCTGTGACACACGCATGGTATCGTACTTGGCTCAGACCTGCTCATCTAAGAGCTTGCTACGGCCGAAGGGTGGAATTTTTCTTCCTTTGCCGCTCTTATGCTAGCTCTGGCTCTCCTCTTGCTTGTTGACAAGCAGATTCAGCTCCCTGCTCGGCAGAAATCCAACATGGGTGAAAAGTGGGTAGTCTGTAAGATTGCGTTGAAACACCAAGGGGTCAAACAACTCCACAGCGAACAGAAGGAGAGGGCAGAGCTGTGCAGTGGAGAGCAGGACAAGAAGTCGCACTGCCAGTTACAGTACTAAAAACTGATGTCAGAACTTTGTTGCTTATTCTGTCTGTTCCTTTGTAAACTGTGGTGTTTTCAATCATCCCTTGGGAGTAGCAGACAAGAAGCAAAACAATCTTAGTCAAAGTCAGAGAAATTGATGCAAACATTTTAATACAGGTAGTAATAAGAATTGGAATATTTGTTGCTGTTATTTTAAATCAGATAAGCATTAGAGGGTTTTTTTGTTCAATCTTTTATCATCTGTTCCAATTTTGAAACTGTTAAGAGAAATCAAATGAGACGAAAATATGCAGTCTTTTGGTAAGGCATTTTGGCAAATAAGTGTGTTTAACTGAAATAAATTACACAAGAATTATTTTGTTCAGTCATTAGTGATGCTTTTATAAAGTGACACATATTTTTTACATCACCTGCAGGGCTACAGAGTTATAGAAGAGAAGGTTCCAGAAGTCAGTTCAGAAAATGAGAAAGTCATATTTGAAAGACAGAAAGCATGGTGCTGTTCAACTTTTCCAGAACCTGCTATTTGTGGGATTAGTCGAATATGGGTATTCAGCATGATGCGTCGAAAGAAGATTGCTTCTCGGATGATAGAGTGTCTTAGGTAATATAAAAGAAGTTTGTTGGTTACATGTGTTTTAGATGGAACTCGGTCCAAGACATTTATTGCTTTGTGTATCTCAAGCTTGTATTTTTAAGCTGCTGGTGATATTTGGGATGTAGGTTTGAACACAGTTGACAGTTCCAGCGTTATGAGGAGTTCAGTAACTAACGTCAGTGTTCTGCAATAGCTTGTCTTTCACAGAAGTCTCTATGTGAAGTGCAGTTGTGATGAGTCATCACAATTGCCAGTGAGCTTGGGTAAATTCCTCTGAGGTAATTATGAGTGAAGGAAATGAGACTGTCTTTGGTCAAAGTGTGAGATTACCCAAGTGTTAAGGATTGGGACCTTACCATTGGCTGAATGTCCATTCCTTAGGTGTAGAAAGGGGGAGAGAACAGAAATGAGTGCTGAACTATTTGGTGTAGTCTGGTGGCTTCCAACTGTACCTTTTTTTTTTTTTTCAGTTTACTTGGGTTCATTGAGCCTTATAAGATATTTTCAATTTCTGTAGAGCTTTAGTAGCTAGTGATGAGTGTAGTCAGCTGAATGCTAAGTGCTTGACCCATAAAAGGACTCAAACATTGGTGCTACTGTTTAGATGAATATTAACAGTGTTGAATCTTCAAACCTTAGGTTTCTTCCAGTGACATTTCCTAGAAGTTTAAGTGCCTGTTCTGAGTAATGCCAAGAACTACCCAAGTCTTAGGCTGCTGGGCTGCCAGGTTTGTGCCAGGTGCCTGGCTAGCCCCATCTTGTCGGATTTTGTGGCACAGGTACTGCTGTGTCTGCCAGTGCTTGCCCTCTTGGGTATTTGGGGAGCCTGGCAAAGCTCTGCAGAATGCATCTAGCCTGGCTGGTGGAGCAACTATGAAGTTCTTATCAGATCACATTCTGTCAGAACTATTGACTGTGAAGCTGTATTCAGATAAGCATATTAACTTGATGACTTGGTTATGTTTTTGGCTGATTTTTAATTGTGTATTCAGTAGTTTCCTCTAAACTATTTCTAAAGGAAAAATTTCTTCCCCAAAGCGATGCTGGAGTTTTTCTTTCAGTTACAGCTCTAAAGGATCTTTACAATCAATTTTAATGGTTTGCTGCGGCTAGCAAGAAGAGGTCTCAGTCTTGCTCTTAGCTGTGCACTGTGTCTCACCTTTTGGTGTCCTCTTGTGCTTGTTTGGCCTTCCATTAGCTCATTGCTCCATTAGTAGAAAACAGAGCTTTGTGTTATACTGGTGTACAGTTGGTTTCTAGAAAGGTCTGATGAGCTCCAGAGTTGGTGCAAACAAGGGAGCCCAGAAAGTTGCAGAAGGCAAAGGAAAGGAGTGAGACTTGCTTTTTCATGGCAGTAAGCAGTTAGATCTGCACAGCTGCCAGTGAAACTTCAACCTAAATGTCTTTTGTAGCAAAAGGTAGTTTGAACATGTAGTCATGAACATGACGGTTATGTTCTTAGGTGTTCGAAATTAATCCAAGGCATGCTCTCATCCAAATGGCAAATGTTTTTTTTCAAACCAGGAACGTAAGTTTCATTAGGTCTTTTCAGCCCCCTCCATAAGCACCCTCACTTGTTTGTAGCTTGTTTTCATTCTTAGTGATTGTAGTCATAGTCCTAGCAGTCTATTTTCTATGAAGAAATAGTTGGACTGAATTCAAACTTTTTTGAAACTCTGAAATTGAACTCGATGCAGCTCGCAAGCACTTACTCTGTACGAACATTTCTTCTAAAATACCAAAACCTTACAAAAACCTCCCAGAACAAGTGATTCTCCTTGGCATTTGGAAAGAGAGAGCTCATGTAAATACAGCCAGCTCCTCCTAATAGAGCTTCTTGCTTTTGAATGTCCGTGCCACTTAATTAATGGTTTGTGACCTAATAACATAAATATTCTTGCATTATTCCTCGAGGGTAATTCTCTCTCTTTTCTTTTTCCTTTTAAACAGGAGCAACTTCATATATGGCTCATACTTGAGTAAAGAAGAAATTGCTTTCTCTGATCCCACTCCTGATGGAAAACTCTTTGCGACGCAGTACTGTGGCACCGGTCAGTTCCTGGTGTACAACTTCCTCAATGGACAGCACCAGACTTAACTGCTCCCGAAGGAATTCTGTTTTCATTGGGAGACTTCTGCCAAACCGCACTGACTGGGTGCAGACCTTCAGCAGAAGCCAGGGCCATTTTTATTACAGTGAACTCAGGACTGGTAACAACCAAAAGGTTGTACTATTTTATTAAAATTGTAAACAATGCAGTAATAGGCTAACTTTGTTTTTTTTTAAAAGAAAGATATTTTATTAACTTTTACAAAAGTTTGATTGTATTTTATCTAGCTAGTCATGTTTACATGCAGCAGAAAATTGTTCATAGTGGACTGTAAACTAATGCAAAGACTCTAGTCTCACTGACGAGTACGTGCTGAAGTTCCTAATGTGGTGATATACCAGTGCTGCTCGGTACTGTAACCCTGATCTCCTGCCACCAGTTCCAGCAGCTGGGTGAGGCCGTTGATGGTTGCATGCTTGACAGAGTTCAAGGTTATGCTCAATTGCATCCGGGCAAGCAGCATTATGGTGCAGTCGTCGTGGGTAACCCTCACGGACTGCACGGTGGCTTCCGGGGTGTGTTCTGTGCGCTGCTAGGCGTAAGGGAGCCTACTAGGTGTTGGCAGCGTCGGAGGCTTGTTCTACCCCGTCCCCTCCTGCCCCAGATCAGGTGGAGTGAAAGGTGGAATGAGAACCCTGAGGAGTGGTGTACTTGTCATTTTGCTTCAAGTACTGTACTGAGTATATACCTTTGTTAGTGGACTTCACTTTGATACTTGTCACTCCTTCATAAATCTTTCCTCTTTTAAAGGGTTTGTATGTTGAAAAACTGCTGTGGCCTTTCTTGACCTGTACATAATGTAGATAGATTAAAAATAAAATACTTGATAGCTTTTTTAAAGTTACTCTTATACTAAGCCTGAATGAATCTTTACTGCGTTTCATACTTTTTGCGTGTGAAATATTCCAGTAGGTGGCTGCTGGCTGTGTGTGTTCTGAAGCAGTTGCTGGAGAACACACACACAGTTGCTGCATTCGTAGCTGCTTGGGGTCAGAACTCCCTTTGCAACAATGCATTTGCATCACACCCTGAGGATCGGTTCCCTAGTAGCTCTGCATCAATCCCATCCTGACATGGCCTTTGCAGTAAGGTGAGAGGCGATGCCTTCAACCTTGAATAATAGCTTCAAACCCTAATCTAAGATGGGAAAGATCTAATTAAATTTAAACTTACGGTTTGTTTTAATTTTGGAACCTATGTACAGTTGAGATACACTTGGTCCTTTGGTGCAGTCCTTAACTTTGGTGTAGAGCTAAAGCAAAGAACTCATGCTGCCTCTGAAATGTTATCCAGAGTGCTTACAGCTGAAGTATCTGAACTGTGGTGACTTCTGGGCTTTAGAGGCTGCTGTTGCCAAGCTGTGACTTGACATTTTCAAGGGATTGTGAGCAGACCATAAAGGGCTCTGCCAAAACAGTGGTGCGGGTTCACAGAAAAGGGTGGGTTCAGAAAGCAAGAAGTGCCAAGGTACTACTTCTGCTTCTCTGAAGTTCCTGCCTGTGGCCAGACCAAATCCATTTTTCAGCTGCGCTTAGACTTACTTTAAGGGGGCTAAAAGTTGGTATTTTAGAGCCTGCCTACCTCCAGGCACTTTGACAGGAGGCTGCTCCCCCAGAGCACAAGCGCCCAGTTTGAAAGATCTCTCATACTGGCAGTGCACTGGGTGAACTCCGTAAAATCAACGAGTGGGATTTGTGTTTGTTAGCAGTATGAGGTGGGTTTCGCAGGGGCAAGCACTGAAAGAAACAGTGCCCTGTGCAAAGTGCGGGTTGAGAGAGAGGCGGTCTTAAATGGTAACTTAGTTAATATATTCAAATTTAATGAAAGCACATTATAAACATACCATAGCCACAACTTCAGACAGTTTCAGTTCATAAACAGTAACATGAGGTAGACTGACTAGTGAAGCTAAATTCACCAAGTTTTTGGTTAAGAAAACTTTACACTAAGAAAGCAACATTTTTAACCCTCTTCCAAAAGTCACAAAAAGCAATTACATAAGTTAAGCAAAAAGCATCTGCATATGATTCTTTAAATCTTAGTTTACATTCAAATTTAACCTGCGAATAGACAAGAACATCTACAGGTAAGATACAACGCTGGCCAATTGAATACATTCATAAGAATGGCCTTGATGGTGAGGCTTGAAACCAAAAGGGAATAGTAATAATCAAATAATGGTCTCCTTCCTCAGAAGGCAGAGGCAGCTGCTTACAGTGTTTGGTGGGACAGGCCTGTGCCTTCTGAGCTGGTTTTAGGGTGTTCTGGCCTGAGTGTACCAAAACTCCTTGCTTCTGCACAGGAGAAAGCTAAGAAATGGGTTTACTATTATTTGGTAAAGGCAGGCAACTGCGCAGACTTTCTGACTGCATTCTCAACCTTCACGACAATTTCGCGCTGCTTCACCAGAGGGCTAACTCCTCGTAGTAGTCTCAGCACCTGGAATTTTAAGAACGTAGTGCAAACATCAAATACACGAACAAAAAGGATACCATTTTTGAACACGTAATACCTGAAACTTCTACACCACACGGACTCAGGGTTGGCCGTAAGCCCTTCTGGTAAAACCAGAACTACTGGAATACATTCAGCTGTGCATAAAGAGCTTCAAGAAGCAGCTGTTACATACCTGCTTCTTCCAAATGTTAAAATAGATAAGGCAGGTTGTGTCTGAAGGAAAAGAAAAAATACATTTGCAGAAACGGGTCGTTCATTTGAAATTTGCTAAATTTACAGCATCGGAGTTAAGCTACATTAACACAGACATATGGAAACCATTTTCATTTAGCCTTGGTCAAATATATTATGTTTTTTTCATGTGTAAACATCTCTTTCCACAAGATTAAAAAAAGTTGCTTAATTAACACTATGTGGAAAAAAAAAATGCAGCTTTGGTAGGTCCTCTTCCAATGCGTCACAGGTCAAGTATGAAGAAGTGTTCGTTTCATTGCGTTTTGGGGACTAAATTGATATTCCTCAATCGGTTTTAAGAACACGCTGCATTTGTCTTTTCAATAAAGGGGTCACAGTGCGCAGGAAGATTTTTTTTTTTTTTTTTTATGGGAACTGCAGTGGGGTAAGCCATGCTAACCGCAGGAGTAGAACAGAGTGCTGCTGTGGTGTCACCCTGACAACCAAAAGCTACTGCTCCGTGTTCATGCCCGAACAACTTAACAAGGATCAGCAATAGGCTTGTGAGTAGCGCAATGTGCCACTACAGCTACAACCAGTATTTACAGAGGTTAATCAAAATAAAGGGCTGACAGCATCGGGTGACGCAGTCAAAGGTCTTTTCTGCTAGACAGAGTCTCTCCCGAGCAGTCCTAGTTCCCTGGGACTTCTCCCCCCTGTAAAATACTTTCTGTTTCTCCCAGATCCAGCTCAGGCAGTGTTGCCCTCCTGCCCGTTTTTTGGTATGTTGATTCACATACAGGTGGGACTTGACAGACCCAACTTCAGCTCTGCAGCCAGCGGGTCGAGAGAAAAGGACACCGGGAGTGAAATCACCACCACAAAGGCGTGGGACGCGCCGTACAACTCATTTCCATACGCAAAGGAGGACGGACCACAGGTTTGCAAAACTCTGACGAAGGGCGAGAAATCGCAGGTGACTTGCTGGCAAGTCAATCTGGCCTCTGAGGAGAGCGCACCTACCAGAAGCCTTCCGCGTTGTCCCAGGAGGAGGCGCCTCGTGGGGTGAAGTAACGTTGCCAGGAGAGCCGGGGGGCCCAGCGCCTGCCCTGCGTTTGCTGATTTGTTCAGGTTTAAGAAGTAAACTTTGAACACCTGTGGAAATTTTGCCAAAGACAGTTTCAATACGTACACAATTACAAATTTTAAACTAACACTGCACAGAGAACAAGACTATTCCTTTTAATACAAATATCTACGTTACATTGTAGTTCCAAACCCCTGAGTATTCCTGTACCACCGTACAGAGTAGAAGAGACACAGTGGGCTCTCCTCTACATAGCTTCAATAAATTCCACGTGCTGGGTTGTGTTCCATGTAACACATTCGAGCTAGTGGCTGCGGAGGGCAGCTTCTTCCCCTAGCTCAGCCGAAAACAAAAAGAAGTCTTCTTCAACCAAATGAGTCCTCTTCCTAGATCCTGCAGCTTGGTTGGCTATGTGATTAGTGTCGGCGGGTGTCACTGATGTGAAAATAACTCGAATCCAGGATCCTTTAAACCATAGCTGATGTGGTAATTTTATCCCTAGGAATAAAGCCTACTTTGGAATTGTGGGGAATCCTTTAGAGCTGTCTAGATAAATATTGGTTGCACTTTGCTCCACAGTGATTGTACTTTTTTTTTAAAAGTTCTTTTTTTTCCTTTCTTAGTGGTGTCTTAGCGAAGCTTATATATGGCGTCCAGTAAGAAAATAGAGTGGTTTGTCATTACTACTGTTAGCAGTTTGAAACTCATCCCGAAGTCGGAACTGCCACTCATCCTCCAACTCCAACCGGACTATTGTCTGCCGCAACGAGCTTCTGTCTTGACATATGACACACAGGGTGGCACCTTCAATGGAAAAGCACATTAGATTCTCAGGGTACAGTAACAACTCTATTTTCTTCATTAATTTTCCTAAGAAATCTCTGCTGCTAGGTAGGAAAAAGAAGCATTAGAAGGCTCTACCGCCAAGCGGCCAGCCTAGGCTCAGATCAGTCTCGCGAGCCCTGGGGACAGAGGCAGAAGCATTCATTTGCGGGAAGGCATGGACAGGGAGAAGCAAGCACGGTGTGGGGTCAGCTCTGGATCGCAGGACATCACTGCCTGAGTGGTGTGTTAGTATCATCAGCTATAGCAGAGAGAGAACGTTGACTTGAATCCAAGATCCTTAAATCACTACTGATAGTTGTGCCAAATGAATAAAGCCTACTTTTTTTTTTTTAATTTCATAGGCCGTTTGGGTTTGTACAAGGTCAATGATGTAATTCTACTAAGTCAAACCAGTCCCACAACTGACTCTTGAGAAAATCTGCTACGACTTCCTTAAGTATGAGAGCTCCCCTTGGTAAAGCCCTGTAAGAGGAATAACAAACCAAATCCCCAGTTCCTCTGGGGATTAACAAACTTGCAAGCTACCTGCTGCCTGGCGTTACCAGACTGCGTAGTCAGTTAATGACCAGGAGAGCTGGACGCCTTCAGGGCTTTCTCTGTTCTGTGCCGCAGCCTACACACGTGGTACACAGGAAGTTCAGCTTCAGATCCCACCTCTGCCTGTTCTTACCAGGGGAAGGCCCTTCCCACCAGGCATCCACTGCCTGTTTTTGTGCAGAAACTGCCCCTTGCCCAAGAAACAACAAACGGTGCGGCCCCTCTGGCCACATTCAGCCCACATCAGGGTGGGGGGCCTTGGCGATGGCAGCACCATCCTTGCTACAGCTGTGCCTTCCTGCACTGTCAGGGGCCCAAACAGGAGCAAAATCCAAAAGGCGGTTCTTGGGACTGGCTCAGGGTCACCCCCACGGCACCCCTGCATGGTCACCATCCTCACTCAGCGTGGGAGGGAACTGGCTCGGACATTTTGTGCCACCACAAAAGCACTGGAGCTCTGCAACACACCTTAGCGTTACTGAATACCTATGGCAATTTGCTATTTGTTAGTATTAAGACAAAAAGATTCAAGAAAGATTTTGGCGAGGTTTATAAAATTCTGGTGGCGGTAAACTCCATCATCCTTCAGCTAAGAGCTGCCCTGATCTACAGTAGCGAATATTTATTGCCATTAGAGACAGATTACTAGAGCAGAATGTCTCATCTTCAGCCCTAACACCTATACTCGAAATTCTCAAGTTGCTGACTGCACAATTCACTGACCTATTTCCATGTATCCTTGTTTTTCTGCACCTACTTCCATTTGATATCACTTTAAAATAACCTAATTAATATAATTTATCAAAGCTGACATAAGGTTCAATTACCCGTACTTGCTACCAACAGGAACAGAAGTTTTATACGCTCCCAAAAGGAACGCACCATCTATTTCTTTTGAAAACAACGGCAGCACTAACTGTGAAAATAATGGAGCTGTTTAATGAAGCTGGTTATTCTTCTACCTTTCCCTTTTCCTCCCTGCTGTTCCTTGGCAGGAAAGCACACGAGACACCCAGCAGAGCCA
>NW_010521372.1:3881-60217 GCF_000687285.1 Phaethon lepturus | reverse complement strand
GAACCGCTTGAGGAGGTCTGCCCCAACAAAGGAGTCACAGAGATAGAGCAGAAGTCCGCTGAAGAACACCCCTTCGCAGTTGACGTTGACCGAGTGCGGGCGGGAGCTAATATAGCATATAGCCACCTGAAAGAGAAGGGGAAAAGAAAGGAAGCACTTCTGTGTTAGAAAATGCCTAAGGCTTTAAGTGGAATGGAATATAATGTAGTGATAACAGGTTAGTCAGCTGGTGCTGGTAAAAATACAATCCAACAAGAATGCAGAATTGAGTAAACTTCCCCTTGGAAATAACACAGGGGACAGACTTCCCGATTCAGATTTGGTCACCAAGTCTGCAATACGTTATTTCAGGGCTCTCCATAATTCAGTTTGATTTTCTGCTTCTCTGTGAATTAACTGCTTATAATGACTGCTAAGATTATCTAGGCTGTTCTAATAAGGATACATTTGTCAAACACAGTAAGCAATTCCGTGAGTACTGAAACTGCTGATGCTTGAGCTCCTCTGCACTGGCTCATGTCTTCTCTTGCTGCCTGCAAGCATCAACCAAGTTCCAGCACTGGGGCTCTCCTGTGTTTTCAGTGCCATGCTGGGTGTTCTGTATCAAAGGGTTTCTCCTCTATCTTGCCACTGTCCTCCATAGAACTTGTCATAACAAAACCCTTGTTAGACTTTCACCCCACTTCAGGCCCAGTTCAAACTGACCAATGGGTTCAAAAATTCTGATCTCCCTACCTACAGACATCTAAGACATACCTGCAAGAACCTAGTTTCCCTAGAAACCCATGTTCATGGAGAGAAAAGCATCTAAAAGGAGAGCCGCGTTACAAGGATGAGCTTTGTCCATCAGCGAAGCAAGCCACCAGAAAAGGGTCGTATCAGAAACTCTCTCAGCCAAAACAAGTTTGTTGCAAGGACAAATCACACATAGATGATCAAAGGCTATATGGGTATGACAGTGATCTAAAAAATCTGGTGGATAGTTTTTGTAGAGACAGCTAAGCAGTACGCCAAGTTCTGTCAAGAATGGCATCACTTTCGGGTTTTTGTTTCATATGAAATATTATTTCAGACAGACATGCCCTATTCCTTTGCAAATGACATCAATCCATCACAAACCTCTGGTCCCCACCCACACCAGCCAGCTAGGAGACCTTGCTGCCAGCTCTACCAGTGGAGTTGGTCCTTTAGCTCCAACAGCAGAGTCTCACTGTTTGAGACCAGTCCTCAAACTCTACCCGTGATGCTGGGGGTTCATGAAAGAAGGGGTTTTCAACACAAGAAAGATGTTGAAGCGAAGGTTTGCATTTAATGCTCCCCATTATCCCTGCAAAGGTTTTGTACCTCGAGCCCGATGTTTAGGTAGCAGTCAATGGCCAATACCGGGTTCTTGAAGTTATGAATGGCCTTTGGGAAGAGTTTGTACGTCGCATGTTGAAGGAATTTCTCCAGGAGGAACTGAGACGGGGCTGCCAGCAACGTATGCTCACTGTCAGGGGCACAGACGTACTGAAGAGGCATTATTGGTGCCAGGCTGTCCGAAACCTGCAACGAAACCAAGGGGAGCCCCTTTTAACCCACCTACTCAGTGTATCTTCTCTGCAGGAGCTCCTCTAACTAGGGGAGGGATCATGATGACAGGGCAGGAGGAGAGAGAAAGCTGGGGGAAAGAATCCAAAATCCCCACTCAATTTTGACATAGCACCAAGCACAGAAAGACAGGAATTACTTGTTCTGTGGTTGCTAGGTACTTCTGTAGGTATCTGCTTGCCCAAAGAAGGGACATAAAATAGGGAGTTCAGATCGTAACAACACCCTTCATCCTGCTTGACTCCTGGACAGTATAGGAAATGACATCCTCCTTGTGTGGAGTCATCCACAGAAACTGTTCTCTGTGGAGTCTTCCCATAGGCCAGCCCATCACTACAGATTCCACTTCAACCACAAGAAAAGGATAATTCAGAAAATGACCTCCCAAAATACTCAAATTTGGGGTTTAGTCAGTTCAATCTGAAATACGGTGGTGAGTTTTAAAGGAGGGATCGTGTGGGATGTGTTTAAAACCACCAGGAAAGCCAACTGAGATTCTTAGATTAAAACCAACCCTTTGAAATATACCTCCTTTTAAAGCCAGCACAGGTGTAACATATTCTGTATAAAATATTTGGTATCCCCACACCATTTTTGTAAATATTTGGATTTCCTGTGGTTCCGATGGTGGATTTCAGAAGGTTCCAATTTTCAGTGCTTTTCCTCAGGTTTCTTTTTGTCAGCAAGTGCAAGAACTGAAAGTCATCACAAACCAGCAACCACTGGAAGCTAGTGGCTCTGTTAAAACTATTAAAACCAGGTCCAGCACAACTTGCTTGCTTTTGATCAGAGCGTATGTCTGCAAATTCTTCTTCTGTCAGAGACACCAGTGAACATCTAGACCAAACTCTTTCCAATCCCAGCCCATCTTCTAATAGATTAGGAGGATTATTGTTAATAATTTATAATTGGCAAAATATTCATTATTTTCTATTTCTGATGTGGCAGCCCTACCACAGAGTAGGCCATGAATGTCAAATAAGCACTAAATAAATCTAACGAGCTAGAGAATTCATTATTTCTAGGGGAAACAGGTTCTGATTTTACCCTTCACATATGACGGGGCACACATTCACACTCACCATGATTTTTGGCTTAACGACAAAGTCCTTTTGTCCTCCAACCTGAATATGTTTCTTCATGACACTGAAGTTGTTGAAGCGGCAGATAAGCAGGCCACTGCTGTTCGTCCGCAGATTAAAATCTACATCTTCACAGAAATACCTGGACGTTAAACACAAGATCACTAAACCAACTGTGTGGCTGCTGTGCGTGAGCAAGCATTCATGCACCTGCTGCTGAAATGCACCAGAACGGGCTCAGCAGAGATCTTCGGAGACCGTCTGATAACGGTGCCTATACAAATTCTCTACACAGTTCTGAAGACTCAATCCTTAAATGTGCTCCTGGTGTAGGAAAGCAACTTCTGGTCATCTTAAAATCAAACACGTTTTCACTTTTCAGTGTGTCTGTGTTTCTTCCCTATCTCAAGTTTAGTTAGCCCTCTCATCCTTGGCATGTACTGGCATCAGTCATTTCTTCCCCCCTCCTTCCTTTTTTTTTCCCCCTTCTTTTTATTTCTTTTTTAATTTGTATTTTAGAACTGAGAGAAGCTCTGCAGTGACCAACCTCCATTTCTGAACAAGCCAGTTCTATGTGACATATTTTTGACGAACTGGAATCAAGGGATAAATGTGGATTTGACAAATACCTGGCTAGGGGAGACAAACCAGCTGAGAAGTAAAGTGTATCCTGCACTATTTATGATGTAATTGCTCACGTCTGCGGGCTGATTCCCATCTCATGATTCAACCAGCCAGAGAATGTGAAATCAAGAGCTCTGGAAGCCACAGCAGACCCCAGCTTGCACTGACAGGCTACAGCTCCTCACTCAGATACACGGGATTCCTGAAAACAGCAGCAGCAGACCAGGGTGAGATGCCCCGGGGCAGGTCTGTGGTTAGCAGAGACAGGGTTTATTCTAAACTCACTTGGCCAGGGAGAGGAGGAATTGGATATTGCTTCAGTCTGTGATGAAAACTAGAGGTAAAGCCCCATGATAACAGTGCTTTATTGCAAATGCTTTAGGATGGAGTTAGGTGAGCAGGAGTGGGGAAAAAAGGAAGGAAACAGTGGAAAGTTATTTATTCATCTGCTTTTACTGCAAACCCAAACGGCAATAGGGAGGATAGCCGACTCTGAAGGAAATACAAGGAATCCCTCCTCATAGCATTTGACAGAGCAATGGCTCGGCCATTATCTAGACTCTTGTTTTTAGTCATGCAAGAGGCTCCTGCCTCTTACAGAGGCACTCTGGAAGCTCCACACTCTTCCTGTGACTAATGTAGTTTTGGCCGCTTCTATTTTTGGTCTCGCGGTTACCTATTTCTCCTGCATTTTCTCCTTTCTCCCCTGCCTTTTCAGTCCTCTGTAGCCCTCTCTTGCCCTTGCCTTGCAGTCTGTCTCTCCCAGTTCTTTTTGCTGATGGTAAGTTTATTTTGATGCCTTATTCATTCAGATGCAACATCCACCACTCTGTTTTATTTCTGTGATTGATTGTGTGCTCGTTACCTTAGACAGGCTCTTTCTATTTATCTCAATGGCATTTAGAAATATGGTGACAAGATTCTTACTGTGCCAGCGTCTTATTTTACCACATACATATATTGCCTACCTGTTTAGATCATATTGCACATTCTGGGTCAGGTCTATGTTCAGCAGTATAAAGTCACGCACGTGGCACCTGGAGAATGGAGCCTTTGCTTTCCTGGCATTCAGCTTGCTGTTCCATTTCTGAACACCCAGTATTGCATAATGAACAATTTTGGGGGTGGCTTCAATGTGTTGGAGGACACTCTTCAGAGACACATTCTTGCTGGAACCCCCAGGCTCCAGGGACTGGCTGCAAAATGTGATCACACATGACATACAAACATGGCTTATTATTTTTATATAACTTACACTGCATATACATATATACATATATGCGTATACAAAGGACCAAGAAATTCCATTAACAATTGAGAGTGTTTAGATGTTGTAAAAATAGATAGATAAATGCAGACTTTTTAAACAACAGCCAAGTAATCTTAACCCATCAATCTAGTCATTATAAGAAAATGGGCCTTTTGGCACAATAAGGTCTTACACAGCAATTTAGAAAGGGAAACAGAATCACCTTATGCACCATTTCTGGAAGGCTATTTTCTCCATAATGGACAGTATAAGCGCTGAGAAGAGCAAAAGCTTAATGTCTTCTAAAAAGCGAAAGTTCCCAAAATAAACTGTTTTCATTGAGAAACATAAATTGAATCAAAACAAATCAAGGAAGTAGCATGTTGAGAAATCACTCAAATAGTCACAAAAAGCAAGAGTGGCTTTGGGCAAAGAACAAGCACAGGCTGAGGTCTGTTGATGGCACTGACTGTGGGACATGAATGTAGGGGTAGAGCCAGGTGAAAGTGTTTAACAGCAGGAGGTTGGATGTTGGTGATCAACAAGACAAATCTACAGCCTTCCTACTGCTCTGAGTGAGCGCGCTGTGTTTTTGCATTTTAGACAAATATCTAAGTCCAAGTGTGCAGTTCCTGGGCTATCTAATAATCAAGTGAATAATGATCTCTGTGAGGCCCTTTGGACAGGCAGCTGGTGTTATTATACTCAAAGCCACTGTCAAAACCTGCTTTTGCTCAGCAATATTTCGAGTACATTACCAGCAGCCCCAGCTGCCCAACTTTCCCAGTTATCTGGTCTTTCATACCCTGTCAGATGCTAGAGATGAGCCTAAGTCGCGGGTGTGCTGCTGTCTGTGCTGGATCAGTGCAGGGACCCCAGCACTGGGTGGTTACTTACCTCGACTGTTCATGGACGCTGTGCATGTTCCACAAGACACAGGAGTCATCCATGACCACGATGAACGGCCACACGCACTGGCGCTTGACTCCCAGTTCCTCCAAGCGGTTTCGTTCCAGTTCTAGATTGTGGTAGGAAAGTTCCTTAATAAGAAACCTGGCAGCACCTGAGAAAATACCATAACGACGACATAAAGAGATCTTTATTAGACTTTACCATTCTCTCTTCCCAGATAAAGGCTACATGAACATCTGCAGCCATTACCCTTTATGAACTTAGCGCTCATAATACCTTAGTTTTAAAAGAAATCAGTATGTCCCTTTTTCAGTGTGAGTAAATCTGAAAGGCAGATACCAAGAAGACTGGACCTTTTAAAAAACTCTGCAGAACATGATTTTGTGGGCATTAATAAAGTAACTTGAACCAAGAAGGTGCTGAGATTCTAAAACTGAATCTACTTAAAACTTCTTGCAGGAAGTACTCAGCATCCATGAAAATGAGTTCCAAAATTCAAGCCCCCAGTGTTCCACTGCAGTTAATATTTAGCTTCAGCTAACTAAAAAAGTTGCACTGTGAAAAATCATGTGTAAAATGCCTAGAATGAACATTTACACAGCAGGGCTGAGTAAAATGAGTGAATATGGCCTATAAAACTTCAGATTTTAAATTGAGAAGGCAGTGATCAATACAAACATATATTCCATGTCCCTAACAGCAGTTCTTACACACCACTGTATTTTGCACAAATATTGTTGCTATTATCACAGCACGAATGTGAGAAGCTGCTGCAATGTTTCCTTCAACAACATGATCCACATTGTCCAACATGGATTTTGATATCTCCACAGCAATGCATTGATGGTGTTTCTTACCAACGCCAGCATTGTTGAACATGCCTGGCAGGACAAGCATGATGTGGTTGGGCCAGTATTTACGGTAAAGCGGCATTTCATACTCCTTGACTACAAGGAGGTGAAGGTGGCTGATGCCTTCCATGGCATGGTAGAGGTTCAAGAGGCCATGTTCATGACGTCCACTCGATGGAGTGAAGATAGGACTCTTGACTGCATTCAAATTCTGCTGGAACAGGAGATATTTTGGCAATATTAGATAAAAAGCAGGTTATTCCTGACATGGATTTTTATTTATTTATTGTTTATACTGGGTTTTAAGATTATTGATCATTGCAACACATATGGACTGGAAACTAAGAATGCAAAAAGGGATGATTGTCCTCAAAAACTCCAGTTCTAAGGACAGTCAGGCAAGAATTATGCAAAGGACTTTAAAGCAAAAAGAAAACAGAAAAAAAAACCCTGCCAGCCAATCACCATTAATTTGCAAATGTATGTCAAGTTGACTGCATTCATCATACGTAGTCAACAGATGGGTAAGAGCAGTGCACGCACCTTGTCAGAAACGAGTGGGAGACGCATGCTTTCTAGATGTTTTCCCTGCTTGCTGAAGACAAAATGATTCTCTTTGGACTTGGGGATTATAAAATGCAGTTGAACCTCTTCTCCTAACATCGAGGATGAAAACGTGAATGCATGCAGAGTAGAGTCAGATATCTGTATGCAATGAAAAAAGTGGAAGAAAGATTTGCAAGCAGGTAACCCATAAGGAGTGACTGCTCTTGCAGTCACAATACTGGAAAGCACCAGAGGGGAACATCCAAAACATTCTCCGTCAGTAACTGAAGTTAACGCTATGATAGTCTCATTTTCCTCTACCATACGCCACATGACTTAGCCACGTAACTTGTCTTGCTATTAAAACAATTGGCTTTCTGCACCAGTAATGATCTTTGGCCCAACTGGACTCTTCTGAAGTCCATTCGAGCTGGAAATTATTTATCGATTATTTACAAGTGACAAATACATACAAACCGTCCAAATTTCCCCAAAAGATTCAAAGAGCAGCGTAGCATGTGGGCGTGCCTCCACAGCAGAATGTATCGCCATTTGGAGACCTCAGCAGCAGCATGGCTGCATTTAGTATGGTTATTTTTCCTGTGGCAATACTCTTCTAAGCAGCCAGGTAACCAAGGCAGACCACGCCATTAACAAGGCTATGAAGAATGTGAGTTTGCACAGTGCTTCACTGAACCGTCTAAGTGTACACAAAGTGTCTACATATCTGATAAGATCTCATTCTACAGAAGCATCTGTCTTACTACAAGGTCAAATCACTTACTCTTAGCAGTCAGCTTTCTATAATCTTGACTAAAGAACTGAAATAATTAGTCTAAGTAAAGATAAAAACTGAAAGGGGCTTTATTTAGGTTCTGTTAAAGCATTTAAGAATCTCTCTCCCTTCAGAATGCTTGTTATCCAATGACCACATGCACAAAGATGAGCAGAGGAAGCCATGGATGTCCTTTGGGTGGATTTGCTTGTGTCAACATACTTAATGAAGCATGAGGTTTAAATCAGACCTGCTGGTGCTGCTCTGTAGTAACTGACATTGTACATTTCCAGGTCAGTGTGTCTACGTTGTGTTAGATTAATAGCAAGCTGTTGGAAAAGATCAGCAAGCAAGGAAAGAACAATTTGAGATAAGAAGCCTCCATGTAAACTACTGGTGGTGGTTTAGAAATAATGTCTGAGCTATTAACCAGGAATAATCTTACCTGCTTGTCTCCTCTGAGCGTAACTGTTTTGGAGATCAAAAGGATTACTAAACAGTTAAAAATAAGCATTTTTGTCCAGTGACTCATAAGCTACTGCTGAGAAGCATGCACAGTTACATACAACAGGGGGAAGAAGCAGGCCTTCCAGTCTCCCATCACAGGTGTGCATGGCTGGCATTTAGGTAAGACAAGCATCTCTCTCAATTTTAAGTCCTCTCCCATGAGATACTGTGAACCCTCTGGGCAGGCTGAATAATGCTTTGGCTTGAGACAACTAGTCACAATATTCACCCTTTGTCAGAGGCAGCTGGAGAGGAGAACTGCTCATGCAGAACGCAGCAGACACAGTTGATGCTCCAGGGTCTGTAGCTCAATATCTCCCCTGAGAATGGAAGAATTAAACAATTCCATCTCAGGGAAGGTGAAAGCATGAGTCCTGAGACCAGAGCGGAATGCCTGGAGAGACCACAGAAAAATTGAGGATGCAGTTTACCCTTGGACCTTGACACCAACCTGAGCTGCAGGATTAATGTCCATATACTGATGGCACTGCTCACAGTGATGGAACGTATTGTAAGCTGCATATTTAGTCAACATCATGGACACAGTCTCCCTTTTCTTGGGTTCCTCCGATTTTGTTTCTTTGCTTGTTTCTGTGCACAAAGGAAACGGGAATTTTACAAGTGTTAAAAACAGAGACTGTGATCCCAGTAACATTTGTAAAGAAGACACAAATTGTTTTGTTCCACATCATCGTGGAGATTAAAGGCTCTTGTGAACTCATGTGTTCAACCAAACTAACAAAAACTGATTTTTTGTAGGAAAGTATTCCTAAAAAACCTCTACATTTTACTTACCTTGTTTCACTCTTGACAGTTGTTCTGTGTATACAGGGCTTATACTTCTGTACTTGGGGTCATGTACACTCAGGTCAAAAGACATTTTGCTGAAGATCTCAATATCCGGCCAGTGGTCATTGCTAGACTGAGTAATTTCACTATTTTCTGTATGATCTGCAACAACACACTTCAGGTAAGCAGTATCAGATACCCACTGAATGTTTACTTGATGTTTGTTGATTTACAGTTGCACAGAAACTCATACAGGTGCACACACACACAAAAAAGACCTCTTTTGATGTCATAAATATTACCAAAACTGAAATTATTATCTACAGAAAGCTATTTTAAAAAAAAGGCAATTCTTTGGAAAATGTATACAAGCAAAGGAGCCTCACGTGTCTTTCTGCTCTGCTCCTCCTCAAGCTACTGAGGTATAATTCACTCTGGTTTATGCAGAAAATGCTCAGATGAACAGTCCTATCTGTTCAGAAGATACAGGTGGAGTCTCAAGCCTCTCTCTCTGTGGTTCTGTCTTTAGTACACAAAATGAGGAGTATTGGGTAAACAAGAAGCAAAAGTATCCAAAGGCAGAAGCATGAAAGCAAGGAAAAAGAGGCTATATACATTTATGAACTAGTAGCTGATGGTACATGATAAAGGCAATAAAAGACGCTCTCCTGTTAGAAAATGGGATATATAAAAAATATGGCCAGCAAGGATCAACTGGAACTTCCTTGCTTTGATTCCACAGAGGAAAGTCTAAGGTAGAAGATCAAGTGTCAGTAATGGGAACATTGGAAGGCTCTGGCCAAAGACAACAGTCTTGGACTGCAGCTTGAACATGAGTTGATTCGGTTCAAAATGAGATGGAAAAATGCACAAAAGTAGGTGTGTAACTGAAGTCACTGATTTCATAAAAGGAAACTCAGATGAAACGAAGGCTGGGTCTACAGACAAGCACATGCTCACCCTACCCAGACTGACCCAGTAAGATGTGAGCCAGCAGCAGTTTAGAGGCCGTTAACATCACTGGCACCGTGTCATGCTCAAATTAACAGATGCTGCCGGTCAGATGAGGTATATTAGTTTGTCCCCACAGGCAAATCCCGAGAGAGATGGCTCTGTAAGTCAGCTGGCCTGAGAAAGCCAGAGAATTGCCTATGAATGAGACTTGGACTTCTTGGAATCACAGTTGCCAAACAACCAGTAACCAGCATACCAAGCAAACTAAAAATGCCAGGAGGAAGGGGCTTCAGAGGGACTGCATCAAAAAAAAAACACTAAGAATGAACAAAGTCCATGAGGAATGGAAAAAGTTCAACAGCAAATGACGTTTTGTCTTAAATGTCAACAAGTGTGAAATAAAATAAGCTTTACCAAATGTCAAGCTGAGGTAGACCTCAGAAAAGTGCATGAAAACAAATAATTTTCTTTGCTCAACTATGTAATTTTTTTAAATTTTCTTTTTACTTTGATGATTATGTTTTCAAGGGAATAAAAGGCTTACTATAAGCTAAGATGGAAACAAAACTCTAAAAGCTTGACGGCACATTCAAAACAGAGAGAAAGAATAATCTCCATGCCAGTTTCTGAAAGAACAGGTATGTGAAATCAGGCAGGAGCCCCATTTCAATGTGATCATGGTGCATATATTATCACCATTTAAAAGGAGATACAGTAGTCTACGGAGCTCTGGGCCCATTACTTTGACCTTGATAATATTCCAAATTTGGGGAGGATGAAATGCAATGCATCTGATCCTTCTGAGCTTAAGTATTTGATATGATACTATAAGACAAATTATTAATACAGCTGAAGAAAATGGAGACAAGTGAATGGTCTTTAAAGTGAAATCTTAAGTTGATTAAACAGAAGATGGCAGCGTGTAACACTGTAAGCATTAAGGCAGAGGCACATTACCAGTGAAGTTAAAAGAGCGGCAGAGGGGCATACTGTTTAATATTTTCATTAATGTCACCAACTCAAAAAAAAGCATTGGCTTAAGTTCGCTGGTGGCACACTCTGAGAGTCGCTGTCAATATGGAGAAGGAATCAAAGATCATCCAGAAAAAGACAAGTGCAATCATAGGTTTCATCAGTCACGGGGCTTTCAGTGCAGGGGAGGGGAATACACAAGCTGTTGTACGCTGTACCACAGTCAGTTCTAGTCACCCATGTACTAGAAGGATAAATTGAAAATACATGTGCAGGGAAGAGCTACTAAACCATTAAAGAGAATAAAGAGCCTGTCGTTTGTGAGGATCCTGTGAGAAGATCAGGCTACCTAGATGAATGCTGAGAGGGGGTAAGACTACACCACTGAAGCAAAAATCAAAGAAGAGGAAAAAGTATTTTAATTTAAATTTTTTAAAAAATTTTTCTTTTGGTCCCAAAGAGAATGCTTGTAATTGGGACAGGAACATTTTCGTGTTGGAGAATAAAATAATATTTTCAATCATCAGAACACAAGGGCTCTGCAAAAGCATTCCAATAGAAGTAGTGGGAGCAAAAAAGCCACAACCAAAAACCCCAGACAAACCCAAACTGCTCTTCTGATGGAGTTCCATGCATTCCTGGCAGGGGTGTGACACGTTGCTGTGATCACAACAGGCCAGACAGCATGATGCAGAACTTCTCTTACATTTTGATATTTCATCCTAAGTTTCTGGGGTACTTTAGTTTGAGAGAATAACAGCCTCCAAAGCTCCAAATCAAAGGAAAATACTTTAAATTTAATAAATTTAATTTTTAAATTTAATAGCACTTTCTGAGCAGAAATACAAATTAGTCTTTTCAAAGGTGTGACGACAACTACATTTTCAGGATGCCAGTCATGAGATTTATGCACCAGGGAGTTATCTTCACTACAAAACCACAGTTATGTAAAGAACACCCTGAAGAGGACTCATTTTTAAAAGGGTTTGTGCATCTCAAGGTGAAGTCCTGCCACAGTAGTTAATGGATCTGTGAGATCTGACAAATGAGCGCAAATCCAAAGAGGCTCCCCCTCCCCTTTTTCCTCAGCATAAGATCCGTAAACTGCAGACAAAAGACATTCCTTACTGAAAATTGTTATCTAATTTATAATTAAACATAAATAATAGTGATGTTTTGGCCAGAAATGAAATGTTCTTAAATGTCTTGTCTGCTTAAAAGCAGCCAGTGCTTAAAAACTAGCAAGGAGAGAGAAACATGGGCAGATGTTGCCCATTTACAGTTTTGTGTTCACTTTCATTTTAGTGCTATGCAAAGGTATCAGCCCAAAATACATGTAATGGTTCTCAGCTAAGCCCAATATAAAATTTAAATATATGCAGACATCTACAGTAGGTCTAGCTACACACTAACGGACAGGACAAGTGATAGGTATAATTTACAGTCTTTCCATGAGCCTAAAAATTTGTCACTGCCGAATAATACATAACAGAAGCTCTTTATAATGCATATTAAGAAAATGACTACTAAATACTTACTGGCATTAATGTCTTCTTCGTCGTACACATCTACTTCCAGCAACCGGATCAGCATGCGGAAGAGAATCCTTAGGAACTGCAAGTATGAGCCAGTCTTTCCCACCTGAGCCAGAGACACAAAAAAGTCCAAATCCCAACTCAGAGTAATACGAAGGAAGGATACGTTTCAGGTAAATGCCTTTGGGCTTACCCCATTCTAGCTCTGCCTGAAAACATAACAGGATGTAATATCCCCCATTATGCTGAACAGTATTACAAAATCGATCTGCGAGAAAAACCTGGCCCACAGCCTGTATCACTTTTGTATGCAGGGAGATCGGCAGTGATAGCTGCTTCTCTACTGATATGCTCATGGCAATCCACACGTATTTCATTTAGGCTAAAACATGACACACAGCATCACCCTTCTTCTCCTTACCACTTCCAGCGTGGACTTAACCTTAAAATTTGACTGATTTTTGTCCTGTCACTGCGTGCAACCTTGCAGGGGACCGTTACAGTACGATCTCCAGTCCTCATCATCAGTCCTCTCATCCTGCTAATAGGCAAGAGGAAGGAACTGTTCTCTTACTTGCGGTGGTCCTGTCAAAAGCAGCCGTCTGGGGTGAAAACTCCTCGAGCCAGACGCCTCACCCTGATTGCTGAAGTCCGCGTGGTGCTGTCGGGCTGTCGTCCACTGCCTGTAGTAGAGAGACTGCTCTTCACTGTTCATGTCCTTGTGAAGCAGAGGCCTCAGAGAGCTCAGCCAAGACACATCAGCATGAGGCAGGAGGGAAGAGGAGGAAGGCAAATTCCCACTTTTCTGCGAGCTCAGGAGACAGTAGGCAGCTTTCGACAGGATGACGATGCGTGGCAGTGCAGCACGGAGGGCCTTGCTGTCTTTGGCCGAATGGGCAGGCCACCGAAATGTCTGGGAGACCGAAGACAGTGATGATAGTTTCGAAGTGGTGCTGCTCGCCATCTGGTTACCCAGGGAGTCGCATTCTTGTTTCAGGGTCTCTCCGGCTGTGAAACTGGGGTAAGTTCCCTCATCTACTGAGCTGTGTGCCACAGTCTGAAAGTTAAGCGACGGTGCTTGCTTCTGAGACTTGTCCACAGCACTTGAGGAGCTCACGCCGTTGTCTGCCAGGGAACCTGGGGAAATGAAGAGTAGGTAAAGATACTGGCTGACATAAGAAAACGTAAAGAAACTGTTAACTCATTTGATCTCTGGGACAATCCTAACCTTCAAATGTTCCTGGTCAATGAATGATGCTGGGTGAGCTCATCATGTGGCTCAGGCCAGTGTTTCACAATTTGAAAAGAAATCATTGACACCCATCTGTCCCTCTTGCTGAAGAGGTAACAGCCCTTCTGTTAGGATTCAGCGTCCAAACACAAGTGTCCTAATCCCAAATGACTGCTAAGCTCCGTACGTTAACTACCATTCCCCATCTCGGATTTGGAATTTGGTAGTACAACCTTCTGAAATTCAGGTACAAGACACCACAATATACAGAGATCAATTTGACACTCCTTCCTATGGGGAACAGAGCATTCATTTCCCTGCAACTTTAATGTGAACTGCGCTATGCCCTCTCCACCATACCAGTCAGGTTTAGTTAGTGTATGGGAAGAGCTGGTGCATGGCAAAGATCCAGTTCAGCTGTCTTAATACCTCAAACTCATAGGGAAACAAAGGGAAGGACCCAGAAGTGCCTGAGAAACGCAAAGAAGAGAAGGTTTAGTGGGAGATGAAGCTCCACTGATTCCTGAAGAGGCAGGGCAAGACCCAGCCATTCTGTCGGTCTGGGCAAGGAGGCTAATGTCCATCCTCACCCGTAGCTACCCCACAGTTACAGACCATATTTCTATTCCTAACATTTTATACTATCCATTTCTCTTCTGATTTTTAAGATCTTTTCAGGATCTACCAAATTAAATTAGCAACAAATGTGAAATGTAAGTTTAAAAATAAAATTCACAAGGGACCCTTAGCTATGGCATACCATCCTCCCACTGCAACACCACCCCCTTTTAGCTGTAAACAAGAAAATTGCTCACTGTGGAAAGAATCTGCTACTAACATCTCATTGCCTAGCTTGCAGCAGGATACAGCTAAACAACCCAAATTTGACTAAACATTTCAATGTTTGCATTCAAATTCCAATGACGTAGGAACGAAGACTTGTTTTTCAAAGCAATGGCAGAATAACTGACCTGAGGTTCCAGTGACAGCGCTGCTATTACTCTGGGGTCGGTCCAAGTCTATCAACAGCTCATCAGTGTCATTCTCGCTACCATTAGCCTTCTCATGCTCCTTCTCACTAAGGTCAAGAGCTACAATAGGCCCTCGAATTGCCTCCTTCGAGACGTAGCAGCATGCCAGGCCTACTTCTTGCTCTAATGCAGTCCGAGTTAAGTAGCTTGAGTCAATTAGTCGAAGGTCACAGTATTTCAACGACCTAGAAAACCCAACCCAAGAAAAAAGAAAGTTTTTTTTTCTTTGAAGAATACTCCCTAGCTTTAACTGGTTATTAAATAATCATGAACAATTTTATTAGCCAGTAAATAAAAAATGATTTTACAATATTCAGCACATAAGTTATGCTCCTGGTACTGTGCACAGACATTCATTGACCCACACAGTACAGCAGCTTTACTTTTCACAAGCCACGCTTTCCAAAACTTTAAACTGTTCCCAGATGAAGTCTAAAATACACTTTTTTGGTGAAAAAACAGCCAGATAGTATAAAACCGCTTATCCACCCTCCAACTTATTTAAATGTTAAAGAACAACCATATTGCAAGGATAATAACAGCACCTGGGGAAAGTTTCTCCTAGAGGGTCTTTGCCAGTTAGAATAACAATGCAAGGTAGACCTTCCAAATCCTGATAGGTGCGAGGGATCCAGTCATCCTGCTCATTTCCCCTCCAAGCCTGTGAACAGACAGACTTCCAGTCACATTTAAATGACACCTTCTAAACCTTCACCTGTTTTGTCTTCAGTTACTGTTTTTTCTTTGTATACAAAGTTTGCTTACCCAACAGCCAACAGGAAGGAGACCTTAGGTAGAGGCATGCATTTTTTCTGGTAGTATAGTGTTAGCCAAGCATTAACTGCACAGGAAAAGCATGTATAGCATACGTTATTCAGTGCTGGAAACATACACCTGGTATGGCCTTAGTGTGGTCTGTCAGAGAAAAATGCAGTTGATGCCTTCGATGTCAAGCTGGCACAAATAAAAGTTCTTTGAAATTAACGTATAGGTAAAGTAAGACCTTCAAGTGGAGTATGAAAATTATTCCATGATCCTCAAATATTTGCTTAATTATTCTATATAATGAAAGATTATATGAAAGAAAAAGATTTCCTTTTCACTGGAGGTAATCCCACAAGAAAGGACTCCTTATCTACTGTCTACCAAGGCCCCAGACCACAAAACTGTACCATTTTCCCCTAACACTGGAAAGGCTGGTAGCATCAGTCCCATGTCTTTATACCCTTCAGTCCCCTTGGTTCAGCGAAGCTTACTGAACCTGGCTGAGCCTGTTTGTGTTCTGTGTTGGATGCAGCCTCCTAAAAACATTGCTGTATCTTGAGCAACAATATCTTTCTTGCTGTGTTGCACAGTGTCCAGACTTCCAGATGATACAGGCCGTATTTGATCAAGACAGACATGAGCATCCTACAGCAACTGTTAAAAGGAAGTAAAGCTGAAAGACTCAGAGACTCTCACTTAGAAAGGAGACAAGCCATTCTATCTCTACAAACACGGAAATTGTATTACAAAGCTGAAATGCAAAAATGCAGGTTCATACTCAGCCATTCCTGTCAATACATTATGGGTACCACCAGGAAAACTAACAACACAGCCTCTTAGATCACTGACCAGTCAAGACAGGAGATCAGAAAGAGAAGCTTTCTCCATAGAACTCAGAAACTTCACATTTCCATGCTGTTCAGACATTAAGGTCTCTCCAGACAAGGAAATTAAGCCCTAATGGTTACAGAATCATCAAGTATTTGAGCTACAGCATATCACCCTGCTGTAAGAAGTTTTTCCTTCTTTCTCATTAATAATGGAGGAAATCAGTTCTGGAGAAGACTCTTGTCTAGCTGAGGCAGAGAAACTACTTTGCTGAGTCATGACAGTAAGCCCAACCACTCAAACTGCCCATTAAAAATAATATATTACTCTTCTCAGCACCAATGTGCAAGACAACAAGACACAGGTCTTTTAAGATAGCAACAAGACTTATGCAAGCTTTGGGGAAAACATACTTGCAAGAAGAACCCTATCTTGAATTCCTTCTTGGTTCTTCCAGTCTCAACCTGTACCCTTGACCTGTTCTCTCCTTACCCTTCCTCCTCCCCAGAAATGCCATGTTTTATGAGTAATCTTTTCAGGCAGATGAAGGGAAGGGAAGAAAAGGAGGACTCACTAGTGGGTCAGTGACTCAGTGTGCCATTTAACCTTTTGAAAATTTCCACTGAAAAAACCCTAAGATTATTTTTTTCTTAGCTTAGGAAGAGCACAATTTGGAGTAATATTCCCCTTTTCTGCTTTGGCTCTATTATCTTTCCCCAGTCCTGATTTCTTTCCCCTTCTGATTTCAGCATCCTCTGTATAACGTGGTCACAGAAAAAAATTATTCCTCCAACTACCTGACAACATCTAGTGGCTCAGTACAGCAGCCTCAGCAGCAGAGAGATATCTTCTAGCTCAGCATGGTTAGTCTGGCTGTGTGCTATCCTGCCTCTCCAGTGACGCAAGTTTCTGTGAAAATGCATGGCTAGAAAATGAAATAGAGGAAGACAGATACAAAGCTGATTTTCCTTCTGCTAGCCTAAGGACTTAAAATAAGCCTGAGTGCCTGGGGCTTTGCATACAGATGTATTTCTTGACCATCTTACTCAGGAGGAGCAGAGAGCTGCAGCCCTCCGGACTCCCCAATTCTGAGTGCCTCCCAAACAATTTGATTCTTGTTACACTTAAGGGGTATGCCATAACAGCATGCCTAGTCAACAAAACAGTTACTTAAATTGTTTTCCATCTCTTCTTTCATTCCGTACCTAAGGTGTGCCATCCCCCTTGAAGCCTGGCTCCCTGATGGAGAGGACTGACCCTGCTGGCTGGCCAGAGGGCTGGTCTGACAAGAGGGGGGAACAGTCTGGCTACCAGCACTGCAGAGACAGCTGCCCGCCCTGCCTGCCCTGCTGCAGCACCACACACACTGCTAACACCCTCTTCAGGAGAGGCTAAGTTAAGTCAAACTTTTCAGCTGAGGTCACTAACAGCTATAAAGTTTCCCTCCCTGAAAGAGATCAGGATGAAGTCTCACCCTCCCTGCAACCAACAGCAGTTATTGGTGGGACCAGGATTTCAAGCCTCAGCCTCACCAGAAAGCACTCATTAGCCTCATACTGCTCTCCCCTGCCAAAAAAAAGGGGCCTGGGTGCTCATAGTGGAAGCAGGCAGTGATCAGTCCCTCGCTTGCTCTAGTTCTCCAGCTTTAGCAGTCCATCTAACATCAGGAGAAAAGCCAAGCAACATGGAGACTAAATCAAAATTGTCTGTAATAAACTAGACTCAGTGGTAGCATGGCTGATGAATTCTGTAATGGGAATCAGTTGCCCAAACATATGCTCGCACCATTTCAGACACCCTGTGTTATCCTAGGCATCAGACCAGAACGTATGGCACAAGATTCACAGGCGACCTTCATCGTTCTGGAGTGCTACTGGGATAACCCACCTACAAAGACACTACAGGCTTATCTTTGGGCAACTGAATTCTTCTCCTCACTCCCTTCATAGCCGTGTTTCAGAATTGAGTAGGTTTTTTCTAGTCACCTGCAAGGAAAGAAACAGGTCCATAACCCTACACCTTTGCTCACTCCAAAAAAGTATCTTATGTTGTGTGGGAGAGGAATAAGAAGAATTATTTAGAAGTTTTTTCATTCTCTGCCTGATCAAATTCATCTATTGCACATCAATGGCTACATGGATATTCACCTGCAACAGCTTCACACTCAATCCTGACCTGCACTAAAGGCCTCACAGGCTGCCCCAGCAATGTGCAAGGGCTGCAACCCTTTACAGCAAAGGGCAAGAAAGAAGCCCTTACAGGACTCACAGTGCAGAATGATTTAAGGCTGGAATTAATGCCTAGCCAAAACACCCCAGCAGCACAGAGCTGCTAGATCACATGTCGTTTCCTCCTTTGTGACTACTACTTTCCTCTCTTCCCTCTCCTGCTGCAGACAAGGTTTGAGAAGCAGAGGTGATAGCGTCTTTAAAGCACATTTTCTCTGCTTTTGGTTGTAGGTGAGCTCTTTAAGAAAGGCTCACAAAATTCATTCCTTTTCTGTCTGGTTTTGAATACACTGTATAACTCAGAGTAGAAACAGAAAATTAGTATCTCTGTGAGGCTTAGAGCAAGGATCAGGACAGATAACCAAAATAACTTACAGGGTGGTGCCTAAGGCAGACAATCCATTCGCCTTTTTTAATGTAGTGAGGTTAATTCAGGAAGTGTGTTTGGCTAGTTGAACCATGCTCTTATAAATCCATGCAAAAGTTTAGCTTTGTGCATATCTGCTGTGCAGAAGAGGCTTTCAGCGTGCAGTGGTTTAAGAAAAGAAGTCTATGACAAACAGAATACTTTACCAGTTATCAGAAGATGGATGGACAGAGCAGACAACAGATACGCTAGACAGACAGATAAGTTGGTGGAAAAAATTAGTTTGCCTAAGGAGGTCTGAGCTCTGCTTTCTGAGATTCAGAGACGAAATCTGACTCATGCTGTTATTCAACTAACAAGAGAGATAACATCCAGTGTTTGACTTCATGGGCCAGTAACAATTAAATTTTCTTCCAAGTTTCTAAATCATTTATGATCATCAAAAGTACAGTAAAATTCCATGGAGACAGATACAGAACATGCACCCTTTTACTATAGAATAATTAACCTATAAACATGTGGGAACGAACACAAAATGTGTACGAAAGCCAGAAGACTACAATGGGCATACAAAGAAATATTTAGTTTCTGCTAACCTTCAACCGTGTCACAAAATGTTTCGCGACAGTAAGCTCTGAGGCAGGATTCCCAAGGAGGATCTCAAAACGATACTGCAGACCTAACTTGTCTCTTACTTCTTGTAACCTCTCCTTGGCCAGCATGGCTAGCTGCACAGATGGCACCCTAATGACGAGCATGTGGCCACAGCCATTCTTATCCTTTCCTGGAGAAGTGATAAGGTCGTCCATTATACTGAGCGTTTCGGGTGTGCTGTGATCTCTTAGTGAGGCCATAGTCGTAAGAGCCATCAGAGCTTGGGAATACTGCTGAATGAGAAGGTAGCAGCGAATCACCATGCTGTGCAGCCGGGGGTACCTTTGACGGAGATACAGTTCTGCGTTAGCACATGCGAAATGACAGCAATGTTTGAAAATCAGCCAAAAACCAGGACCATGTGGTAAAGTAGTAAGCATTTTTTTTCTGTAGCACTCAAAGGATGAAGCCTTTGATTTTCATGGACAATAATTTTGCACAAAATCTAACTGTGTTTTAATTAAATGCATATAACAGTCCAAATGCAGCAGATAAAGAGCCAAGTCCAGTGCTCAAGTAACTGAAATTATAAACTTCTGTCACCTTCATTTGGGCCAGAATTTCAGCTAAAGATCTTTAATGTGATGGAGATACATATCATCTCAGATCTGGTTCACTTTAAGAGCACAGGCTATAATTGCTTTGCTGTCCACAAGTTTTTTCTTCTATGAACTTGGAGGATCGTTGCTGCTTCAAGTCGTTTGTGGGAGAAGTACTTCACAACTTCATATCTCTCAACTTCTCACCAGCAAGTTAAGACTTACCAATAGGGATTGCTGGCTCTGAGCCAAATCTGAACTTCCATTTTGCCTTTGAACTTACATAGCCAATGTTTCTTTCTCTCTCATTACAGCTATATACAGTGACAACAGATTATGAACTCACAAAGTAAAATGCTAAGGAAAAAAAAGAAAATTAAAACCTACTCAAGCAAAAAAGCACTCCATTTCTAGACATTCCCCATGAGTTCACTCACCACCATAACCTAAAAGTTCCAAATTTCTCTGGTCTTTTCCTTGAGTAATTTTATAGACAACATGGGATCCATTTGAATAAAGTTTTATGTTTGTCTTTAACCAGTAGGTACAGTATCTTGCTCTGTAGACCATAAGCTAGTCATTAAATCAATAAATTTTTAAAACACTTTTTACTCCTCCTCCCATAAAAGTACCCACTGCACTTTTGCTACTAGAACAAATGGAGCCTTTCTTACAACACCAAAATGTCTGCAGTGTTTTCAGACTTGTAAGCTTGTATGGCTCACCCATCCAGATAGAATAACACAGTTTCTTGAAAACAGGCTAAAACAATAAACTGTGATGCAACAGCATGTCCTGGCTCCAAAGCACCTCCCATCAATTTCTAGTCTTATCCTAACCTCATATGAGGGTAGTATTTGCACATACACTAATCCTCCTTCATCCTTTTCCCCAACCACGCTTTAAAAACAGAGAGAGAGCAACAGTGACCACTATCTCTTCCACTGGACTTGACCAGAAAGACTATGAGAAGTCTAAAGAACTGACATATTAGGTATTAACTGACCTTATTATTTATCATATTCATTACTTGCATATTTGTAGATAATAATAAATATTAAGGATTAATGGTGTGCTTAATTATTAATTTATGTTGCTAATTTAACATATTTGATATTGTATTTTACTTAATAAATATAGATACATTTGCAATTATTATATTGACCTAAATAAAATAGGAAAAAAGTACTGAAGACAGAACAATCCTGTTCTAGTAAGTACGAAAATACAATGAAAGCTGTAGCTTGAACTGTTATAAGGGGTCTGTCCTGCTGATATGCAGCATTCCTGTAATGTGCGCATTTAATTATATCATGGATATGTGCTATGAAAGTAGCTTGTTCAGACAGCTGTAGGGTACTAGTAAGCCACTCTCAGGCTCTGAGTTGCAGGAACCAAAACCATAGCCAACTAATGAAATAACAAAAATTATGGTTTTGAATTGATGTCACTCACCTGGGCCACCACTGACAAGTCTGTTGGCAGTCTCAACAAGAGAGTCACCAGCAGTGGTGAGGTATGAAACCTCTTGTACCTTCTTAGCTTAGTGAGGGCTGAGCCAAAAGAAGAGAGCAGCACAGCTGAGCTTGGACTGATGCTCAATAGGCCCAATCTCTTCTATAAACAAATGAAGGGTATCCCCTCCTTCTTCAACAGCACTAAATTTGTTACAAAAATAAAAATTGTACATACTTCACAGATTCCAAGATCAACATCAAAGGTTATCGTGTCTTCATCCCCCTGTGATGGGACTCATAAATATATCTGTATCCTTGAGTTCTCAATTAAGCAGAATCCCAAGTTCCCATGTTACTATTTACCTTTCTAAAAGCGTGTTGACCATTTTTTCAAAGGTTTCATCACATCTCAAAAGGGGACTTGTGACTCCCCATTGGAGGGATTTGCTGTATTCATTCAAACCAAAGTACAGCTTGTCTGCACTTGCTGCGTCATCCTGTTCCATACAGAGATAGCAAAAACATAAGGAAAACTAGAACCAAGTTTAATTTCTTTTGTCATTTAAAAAATAAGTGGAAAGTATTTTCCGAAGCAAAACAGCCTTTCTTTTCATTAATTCTCCCCCAGTGATGCTATTTGCTTGTTGCAAAGAACACAATAAAATGTAAATTGCTTTCTACTCAATTTATCACCTGTCTACAGCTAGGAAAGACAGACATAGGTCCTTGCAAATTTTTCAATATATCTCCTACCTGTGATTGCAGGGCATTTCCAAAATCCTGTTAACTATTTTCCGACTCCTTATCTCTGGCTTATACCTACTGCCAACTGTTATCTCAGTTCTACTTAAAGCAGAACCTGAAAACAGAAGGATTATTAATTTCCAAAATTATTCTTGATTGCCACTTCTAATGGCAATCAGAAACTCATCATGTCTTTGCTGGAATGTAAATCTGCAAACAGCAATCAGAAAGGCAAAATACTTGCTGCCTCAAATTTCACGGTGCGTTTGCTGGAAGCACAGCATGGTCTCCAGTGCATTTACATCACCAGTGATCACTAGGAATGTAATTAATCACTTACAGTCTCCCCTGTTTTTATGGGTTTCTTTTTTTAATCAGAAGACTGAAAGTTGTTGATTTTTTACTTTTGAGGAACAAAAAATTGTCTAGACCATTTTACAGAAAGTCACCATGCTGGCTTATGTTAACAATCACACAGAAAGCAAACTTTGAATATTCATTCATAGAAACATAGAATCATTTAAGTTGGAAAAGACCTTTAAGATCAAGTCCAACCATTAACGTAGCACTGCCAAGTCTGCCACTAAACCATGTCCCTAAGCACCACAACTACGTGGCTCTTGAATACCTCCAGGGATGGTGACCCAACCACTTCCCTGGGCAGCCTGTTCCAATGCCTGACAACCCTTTCGGTTCATTCCCTCATTTCGACTATTCGGTTTGACTTACTTTAAGACACTTTATAGACATCAATGGCCCACTCAACACAGTAAAGTCAAACTTGATATAAATATACCAAACAAGGAAAAGGAGAAAAGGATATTTTTAAAGCAGGTTTAGCCAAAACATCCTCAGAATCAGCTGGCTGAAATGGTGAAAAAAGCTAACAGCGCAAAGTGTCAAACAGACCTTTCCCATCTCTCCTCTGCACAATGATGGCACCTATTACACCATAACTTGTTAAACTAGCACACAACTTTTATTAGTACCAGAGAAGTAATGAACAGATTTGACAAGCTGTGACATATAACTTAGAGTCAGAAGTCAGACTGCTTGAAAATGGAAAGCCAGCTGCAGAGCTTTATGGCATGTCTGCATAGCCACTGTCTGACCAGAGCGTAGAAAGTAATTTCTCATACTACATGACTGGACAAAGGAAAATGTGCAGTACCCGAGCCTAAATGTCAATGTTACCTCTACCATCAGCAACCCAGGGCTACGTATCTGGAGCTTGAGAGAAAGAGTTCTTTCTCTTCAGCAAAGAAAGAACTCCCTTCTAACAATTTTCTTTAATACACGTCTGCCAGATTCCTTTAGGTGTGAAGTACACATTAAAATTCACAGTTAGAATTAACAATTAAACACTTACCACAGTGTCAAATTGTATCCAATGTACCTCATTGCTAGAGCTGATCCTGGACTGCTGTGTTTGCAAGGCATAAGGAAAAGAGCTGACCTGAAGAACAAGGAGGTTGAATGCTTCAAGGACCTCCCTGCAATTAATAACTCTATCAGCCAGACCATGACTGGGCTCACCATGCGACAGGGAACTTGAAATGGCACTGCAGAAATAAGAATGCAAAGAATTGCCTTACTGACATCTTGAGATTCAATGGAGTACTCTCTTCCTGCAGAAAAATCTCCAAATGATCATGGCATTGAGAATCACAGCTCAAAAATCTCTTTGGAAGGGTGAAAGATGTCAAAACTATTTGAGTGTTCTCTGGAGGTAGACTCAGGCAACAGAGGGAAAAACCGTAAATAGAGGACAAAAATCTGCTGACAGTGAGAAGGTGAATCAGTGTGCCAATTTAAAAGAGCATCAGATGGAAGAAACAAAAAAATAAACCAAAGTTGATGAAATCCCTCTCACTGAGAAACACTGTTGCGTGAGCTGTGGGGTTCGTATATAATGACAATTTTACAAAATCCAGTGGATTTTCCAGCATGAAAAAACGTATTTCTAAAAGACTGCGGAACTTGATAGTCCCCTGATGTCCTGATTTTCAGCTCCTGGAATTATCTTTGCCTCCAGGATATTCAGGAATTCCAAATTCAGTGTACAGCAAAGACAGTAACAAAAATGTGATGGTGGGGATAAGGAAGGAAGAACGTTGGTTTTAGCTATTTTCAGCTGTCCTTCAAGGGAAGTATTTTGCTTATTGTAACTCTGATAATCAAACGAATCCCACAGCCTTACGCACCATGTCTAAATCACATTAAGATTTTTCTTCTCAGTTTACTCATGGAACAAGAGCAGAATAATTAACTTTAGTTATTTATTTCTTTTTCCATAGTAAAGTTGTGATTCAGTGTGAAGAAATGTTTCTGTATGTGTCTGTACGTGTTGTTGTGTTCAGATCTAACGCTGGCCAAATCCAAAACAGCTGTTTTTTAAATCCTTTTCTTACAGGAGCTAGGGTGTTTTTCAGATGATGCAAAGAGTTAAATGTCTTTAAGCCTTCTTATATTAAAAACATCACCATCATCAAGGATAAAAACATGACTTAAAGCATGAGTGGCTTGTGAACATGGGAAAGACTTGGGTTTGAGTAGAGAAAAAAGGGCGGAGTAGGAAAAAGACAATAGGAACCAAGTAAGTTGCAAAATTCCTCCCTTTTTCCTGGACTGAAGTACCATAGCACTTACCCCTACAGTCTTATTAGGGATCCAAAAATCTGAAACTAGTCTCACCTATCTTCAACCGAATCAGAATTAGCTAACAAATATTGTGGGCAAGCAAAAAGGATGGTTTCTGATTTTGAGGCACAAAATGCCTTAGGTGAAACAAAATGCCGTAGGAGAATGCACTGGGTTTCTAAGATTGTAAGTCTTTTGAAAAACCTAACTGACAGATACCGGGAGAGGAGGGTTTTCCTTTGATAGACTGAAGCAGCTACCTTGTTAAATCCACGTGGGCATTGTCATGAACCAGTACAAACAGTGTATAGGGATTCTGCTTCACTCTTCTCATGAAAACTTCAAATTTTGTTTGAATTTCATTGTCTAGCCGAACCACGTATTTCTCGGCTCTCTGATATGCCGTTCCATTGTCTTCTAGGCCCAAGTCCACAAGGACACCTGTCAGAAAGAAGAATACAACAAAAATCTTTTACTTCGAGTGCATCCAAAAATGAAGTGTCAATGGTAGATTGCCACTTGTCTGCCAATACCAGGACTTAGCCAAATCACTGATAGACCCTAGTAAGATGATGATTATCCAAATGCATTTTCTCTCACAATGGGGACCAAAATGTGCTTCTTGGCTTCTGGATTTCCTCCCAAAAGTGCCTGAAGACCTTTCAAATACTTCTCACATTACCAAAAAGAAAAAAAACAAATTCAGACCTCCATAAAAATGTCTAGATCAGTGCTCAGTTGGCTATGCTCCATGATACTAGGCCAAACTTTTCCACATTTAGGTAATATATTCATCTTGCTCAAGTCAGAAAAAGTTATCCTGACCTTTCCTTTGCAAAAAAGATCATAAATTTATATAAAACTGCCTCTCACTAATATCATATCATGTAATTTTTTCCATGCCTTACTTCAATGTTACTGTCAATACAACTACTCTCTAGCAGTCTTTGAAATGATAGATTGCCATCATATTCGTAAAGCAGGCATGTTGTAATGTATATGGCTTTGAACACCATTTGAATTAAAGAAGTGGCAATAAGACACTGTGAAATGTAGGTGAACTATGTATTTTCCAGGGTCTTAATGATTTTTTAAAATTATGTTAAAAAGTAAAGTAAAAACCATTCATTTAAAAAAAGAAAATAAAATAAATTTGAAACCCTGTTAAGAGATATCAGAAAACCTCTGGTTTAGTGTAGCAGCAAATTAAGGAAATAAAATGTCTGAAGAAAGAAGGAATGGAACAAAAAACCCCATAACGTTACATTAGAAAGGAAAAAAAGCCTGTACTTCAAGTAATCAATTTTATTCTTTTCATTTTGTTGGTAAAATAGTACAAAGCAAAAAAAAAAAAAACCAGAGATGGACCACAATATTGAGCATATCAGGACATATCTGCATAATCAAAAAGTGTGGGACTGTTTACTTCAGAGTAGAAAACAAGAGGGGAAAAAGCCAACAGCTACTCAAAACCACTCATAGATGCATTACACCAGAAGCTCATATCCATGTTTTTCGAATGCAAATACAAGGGATTTTTAGATAAAGCTGAAGGCAGGAAAAAAAATGTTCAGTTGATAAAAAGAAATCCTAAATACACAACTATCCTAAGTACTTCATTACTCCCTGATATCAGAGATCAAGAGCTAAACAGGACCAAACATCTCTATGGGTAGTCCTTAGATCTGTTAGAAAGTAATTTTTTCCACAGAGAAACTCTTACGCTTTTCTGGATACACGTCAGTCACTAACAGAGTGGATAACGGAGGTCATTCTCAAAGGAGACATATTCCATACCTGTCCACTAAAGCTTTCTTGTTCCTCTTGAAGCATGGCAATTATTGTGTGCAAACGTGCATGCATTACTCAGGCGTTTATCTACCTAATAAGAGAGCTTTCTGCACATACTTCTGTGCTAATACATGACAGCATATGCACAAATGTGTACCTAGAACAAATGGCACTAACAGGTTTAGGGAACAAAAGATCTGAACAAGTGCATTTGCTCATCCACTCCTTCTCTTGACAGATTAATCCTTCTCCAGGTCGTACCTTCCTCAGATCTGCATGAATATGGCAATTTCTTTTGACACTTACATGGCACAGCTTGGGCCCAGTTTATGAAAGGAAGATATTTAGAATTCACCAATGATACGAACTAACAGAGCTAATGTAGGACATGCAAAACACATGTTGGAGCAACTTCCTGCTCCATTTATACCAGATGGGATTTAATAACATCACATACTTTGGTTTAACAGTCTCTTTTCCCTCCTCTCTCTTTTACCTGATTGTCGAATCCGTTGAAGTGTCTGCTGCACCAGGACTTCTGAACGGGGAACTATAACGATGAAGTCTACTTTGCTGAAGTGGCCCAGATCCAGGCTCTGATTGCCACTGTCTGCTATAGCACAAACCTGGGACAAGAGCTTTCTGGCAACTGTAAGCTGTGGCTGGTAAATTTGGAAGGTATCAACATCCAAATCTAGAGTGTGTTTGTTTGAAAAAGAAAACAAAACACAACAAGAAACATGTTTACTTTCCCACCCCCCCAAAACACAAAACTCCAAATAGCCTACTCTCTATTATCAGAAAAAATAATCAATCACCAGAATAAATCCCAAAACTCTGGAGAGCTGGTACAGATCACAAATGTCAACTTCCTTTTTTTGGATCAAAATACGATTACATATAAAAATTATATATAAATAATGTGTGTATATGTATATATATAAAATATGTGTGTGTGTGTGTACACACAGATAGCTCTAATCACCTCCTGAAACTCACAGGTCTTCAGGAGCATCCCTCCATGACTCCTGCTGGGAGAACCAGCCATGGATGTTGAGGTTGCTGGGTGCTGAGGTTGCTGTGCTCAAGGCATGATGGGATGAGCACCAGCACATGTATTAATCTGAGGAAACTGAGCCTGCATTGATGATCTTGCAAAAAAGACTTTAAGAGGACAGCAGGTCAGTTGGGAGTTTGTTTGTACATCAGCTCTAGTCTGAAGTACTGAGCCCCACTCTAAGTCAGCACTGAGACAGCCGTATGTCTATACAGCGACTGATAGTAGTTATTGAGAGCAGCCCTGCCGAGAAGGACTTGGGGGAACTGGTGGGTGAAAAGCTGGACATGAGCCAGCAATGTGCGCTCGCAGCCCAGAAGGAAAACCGTACCCTGGGCTGCATCCAAAGCAGCATGGCCAGCAGGTCGAGGGAGGGGATTCTGCCCCTCTGCTCCACTCTGGTGAGACCCCACCTGGAGTCCTGCGTCCAGCTCTGGAGCCGGCAGCACAGGGAAGACATGGATCTTTTGGAGCGGGTCCAGAGGAGGCCACAAAAATGATCAGAGAGATGGAACACCTCTCCTGTGAGGACAGGCTGAGACAGTTGGGGTTTTTGAGCCTGGAGAAGAGAAGGCTCCAGGGAGACGTTATTGCAGCTTTTCAGTACTCAAAGGGGGCTCGTAAGAAAGATTGGGATAGACTTTTTAGCAGGGCCTGTTGTGAGAGGACAAGGGGTAATGGTTTCAAACTAAAAGAGGGGAGATTTAGACTAGATAGAAGGAAGACATTTTTCACAATGAGGGGGGTGAAACCCTGGCACAGGTTGCCCAGAGAGGTGGTAGATGCCCCATCCCTGGAAACATTCAAGGTCAGGTTGGACAGAGCTCTGAGCATCCTGCTCTAATTGAAGATGTCCCTGCTCATTGCAGGGGGGTTGGACTAGATGACCTTAAAGGTCCTTTCCAACCCAAACCATTCTGTGATTCTATGATCCACTGTAAAAGGAAGACAGGCAATACACCTAGCCTATAAATCTCAATTATTGGGAGAGGGCATTTATTTGTTTGGAGGTTTCTTGATTTTTAACAAAATTTTAGTCTCAGATTTATTTGAACTTAATAGAGAGAACAGTGGGCTGGAGTTTTGCTTTCTACAGGAACACACCAGAGCATTCATGTTTCCCTAAATAAAAACATTTTCCTGTGTTTCAGTGTTTCCAGTAGGTAAATTCTACACTCAAGAATCCAAGTTTCACTAGTCCCTAAATATTTTCAATTTGCAGATTATCAAATTAAATCTTATAATGCCATTACAGTTTTTGTTAATGTCTACTACAAATTAAATGCTGATTAAGACTGCTTATCATAAAAATTACCTAGCACAAATTTCTTAAAAAAATCCAAAATTAGTGCAAATTTAATACACAAGAACTATTGTTGCTTTTTTTAGTAATAAGCCACTTTATAAAAACTTGCAATTTACTAGAAAATTGGAAGGCGTTTGGGGTGAAAACCAGATATGTTAGTTTTATATAGACACATGTGTATTTGTGTGTGCATGCTTATCTCCTGCTCAAACCTGCCTCAGTGTTCACTTCAGTACCCTCTCACTGCCTAGGAGACTTACCTCTCCTTTTTTTTTAATTCAGGCAGACTCCCAGTAGCTTCAATCACTGTATAGCCATATTTTAAAGACAAAACTAGCTCAGAATAATCGTTTAAGAAAATGTGAAGGTTTAAAAAAGCACTGCTGCACACCATTACATAGTAAGAACAAAAAAACCCCCCCGAATCAAAAGATCGTTCTCCCTTCAAATAAATCCTTTGAGAAAGCTCAAGACTTGTTCTTCTGGGGGTGCCAGAACAAAGTACCTGGCAGCGTTCCTAATTGGATCTTCTGATCCATGTGGAGACTATAAACCACCTTGCTTTCATTCAGATCTAACACTGAGCTGATTGATTTAAGCTAACTAATGAGAGTCAAGAGCATACCTTTCTTTCACAGGGAAAAAAGCTTTATTGGAGGTTGAATTTCTTTGATACTGAACCTAAAAGAATCTCAGTGTTCACAGCAGCTCAATGTATCTTTTACCATTATTGTCATATGAAAAGGAAAGCATGGTTAAAACTCTGAATAATGAAAGAATTCCAAAATGAGAAAATGATAATTAGCATTTTTAGACAGGCAATCCTAGCTCATCTTTTGCACCTAAGTATCTCATCACATTATGCTGAATAAGACACAGCTCAAATAAGCAAATTATAGATTACACTTGCCTAGCACTTTCAGTCCAAGATCTTAAAACACTTTCCCTGAAAGTTTAAGACTCAGGGCACAAGTGTGTAGTACATATTATTACCATTTTACATGTGAAAAGTGAGGAATATCAAAAGTTAAGATACAGGAGGACACCTGGGGAGATCAGAACGAGAACAGAGTTCTCCTCTGCCTTAAGCCCAAGGTTGCATTCCTTTTCTAGGTGCAAAAGGTGAGACGAGTCCACACTGCCAACGTTACAAAGGAACATCTTCTGTACTCTGCTTAGTGCAGAACAGAAGATCACATTTTTTAGCTTGGGAATTATAAAACACAGGGCAAAAAATGCTGCTGAAGGTTACTACAGAGATTTTCTGTCTAAGAGACTGCTGTATTACTACATTCAGCTGGCAGTACTAATATCTGAAGGTTGGCACACTGACTACAGCTGTGCGCTCAGACTCTTCTGAGGCACACGCGTTTTGACATTTAACAAACTACTCATTTCATTTCACAACTTGTACGTAAAAAAAAATTACCTGGTTCTTGTGTAGAAACCATGGCAATTGCCTCCTGAGATGACACACACTCACTAACATCTCCATTAAAAGGAATAATGACACTTTCCCCTCGCTGCTGCAGCATTTTCTCCAGCAGCTTGTCCAAATCATCACCTAGATAAGAAGTAGCAACACCAAATTATCTGGAAGCCATTTCAGACAAATTATGTAGAACATTACATACACACATGTTCTTACATAGCTGATGTCCAATCTGTGAAGGGGCAAGGGTCTGGAAATACAGGGAAGAGAGGGAGGGAGAATATTTTTCTCTTTTATTTACTGATTTGCCAGTTGAATGAATTTCAAAAAAAGAAACCACAGCTGAATAATTTCAGCTCTGTGCCTTTACAGCCAGCGGTGATATCTGATGATTACAAAGAAACACACACTATAAAATAACCTCTAAAACCTGTGCTAAAACAAGAAAAGAAAGAAAAGAAAAACAACAGAAGAAAAGAAAAACAAGAAAAGAAAAAAAACCGGTGCAAACAAGAAAAGACTCATGCTCTTATGGGTGCCCTGCAGTCACATTCAGCAGTATAAACAGCGTTAAAAATGTTTTGTCACGGGTAACTCACACTGCACGGGTGAAGGAGATGAGCACTCCTTTACACACGTGGTGAATGGAGGGAAGGAAAGAATGCCGCTTGGTGGAGTGGGCAGAGCTGTATTCATGTGCATTAACTGCTCAACAGAAGACACACCAACCCTAAAGAAATGACTGTCTTGGCCAGAACTTCTGTTTCTTCGGATCACTCACCTAAAGATGTATTTTTGAAATGCGATGCCAGGAAACTAACTTTCCCAGTGATGAGCTCATAACTGATCTCTTTCAAAAATTCACTGGTGGTAAGCATGCTTTCTGCAAGTGCCCTGGACTGATACTGACCTGGAGAAGAGGGGGGAAAAAAGCGAGAGCAATCTTTAATAAGGTGTACTATCAACACAACCTTTTCGTTGTACAAGTGTGGGGCACACCGATCTTCAGTCAGGGATCTCCACTGCCTTTACCCAGTAGACTGGGAGAGCAGTCTCAAGTTTGTTTCGCTAGTGATGGAAGAGTTAGTTATACTCGTTTAGCACATCCTTTGCAAGCAGTTGCCTATATTTTGCACACTTGGGTGACAAATGATATGCAAAATAAGTATTTGTACCTTAGATGGAATGGAGGGTTCTGGGTAAGTATGAAAAAGTAATTATCCCTAGTGTGAGAAAAAGTAAAAAATTGACATTACTGATTTATCTGCTTACAAAGGAAAGACGACTAGCCAAAATTCACTTCCATCCAGACACACACAAACAAACATCACAGCCAGTCACCAATATGGAATTTGAAAATCGACATGGTTAAAAGGATAAAAAGCATGTTTTCTTTTATAGTGGTCTGCAGGAGACTATGGTCAATCCAATATTGCCATGTGAAGTAGCACAGCTGTTACACAAAACAGAGAAAAACTATTTTGTCACTGGGTCACTTCTTCTAAGGTAGCTACACAAAATAAAGTCTCAGGCCTCTCAAGGAGTAGTAATGACTAGCATACAGCTATTTTTCTAGATCTTCATGGACATCAGTACTCCAAGTCTTGATGGAGGAATACTAAACTGTGACATTGCAGTGTAACAATACCATGGAGAATAAAAAGAAAAAAAGGGATTTATAAACTGGAACAGCAACTTGAGAAAATTAATTCAGCAAAATTGCATTGGTATTCGAAGTGTGCTGCACATATACTCACCTAGGACTACTACACAGAATTCATTTCCTCTTATCTTTGATGCGCAAATGGCAACTACATAATCTGGTAGCTTTTGCTGATGTTTCATTTCATTGAGAGACCTCAAGGTCTCCGAGATGCCCTCTGCCAGCGAATTCTGGGTAACAACCACGTGCACGAGGTCCCGGGACACACTAGCAATTAACCTAGCAAGCCAAGGGAGTTGACCTGGTGACACAGAGATACACTGTGTGCTCATTTGCAAGGATCGTTCTCTCAGAGTGAACTCCTGCATAGCTTTCAACATGATCTGCTCAAATTCTTCCCTCAGGGGTATCTGGTCAGGACCTACATTGAAAACAAACAGAAGAACAGTATCTCATATCAAAATGTTATTGAACCAGGAATAATTACATGTCTGTCTTAATCTGACAAGCTCCTTCACCATATTTTTTACATTTACAAAACCCACTCGCTACTCAGTGGATATCTACCCACATTGCTTATTCTTGGTTTTGCATATGGCTCTCTCCCACCATCTCCCCCCCTTTTTTTTTTAACAATGAGGTATCTCACTCCTAGCTCTTCTACCTTCAGCAAGTGGTGGGACAAACAAGGGAGTGGGAAAATATGTGGCTTTTGCCTGGAACAGAAGGATTAATCATGTAGCCTCCATATGTTTTTATCACAGAAAACTCAAATACTTATCCTCACAGTCTAATTGCAGCCATGCAGTATGACAAAGCCCGTCAAGTGGTCTTCGTTTTGCTTTTCTTCATCATGCATACTAGCAAACTAAGCATGGATGTAAACAAACATGTTGAATGTCTTCTTTTACTTTAGTTGCATTAGATTAATTTATCAAATCTTTGAACTTCTAACTTTAAGAGGTATATGCAACTTTAGATCTACATTTGCCAGACTTTGTAAACTGTACTGTGAACTTGAACTGGAAATAGAAATATAAACTATCCTATCTTAGTATCAGTCCCCCAACTCAGCTTCAGTTAATATTTTGCTCAGCAAGATTTGTCTCATTGTCAAAGATACTCAGGAACAGATAAAAATATTCATGAACAAAGAGTAAGAAATAACCATAGCTTAAGTTGCCAAGATCTCATGTCAGTGCCAAAGGAGACAGCTTCACACTTCAGCAGCTTGCTTTTCTATGACAAAAAAAGGGGGGGCTTAAATACCAGAGTTATGTGAAATGCTGGGTTTTTGGTCTTATGTTTTCTTTCAGGGCCAAAGACAACTAGCAAAATGGGCAGTGAAAAAAAGGAAACAGAAAGGTTGTGTGAGAAGCAGGGCAGGGATTGGGTAAATAACCTATAGTACAGTCTGTAAAAACTGCTGCCTGTTGTCATTTTGCCTTTTTGAGAAGTCACATATGGACAATGTCACCATCCGGTTACCATAGGATGGTAGGACAACTATAATCTTGTAAATGCAAGGCTGTTTTCATTTTTGATGCAAACCGAAAAGTTCTGATGAGTCTAATTTAATGCAGCGTAGGCGTAATTCTCTATAGTTCTCTTTTTTGGAAATATATTTTCTTTTCCCTTCTAAGAAAGCATCATGCATTCTAGGTCTTTGAAGATCTTGAAACAGAAAAAACAGACATTTATTGACAGAGAGATAAATCTTCTGCAGAAATAAAGCTTATCTACAACATATCAACCACAACAAAAAGATGTTATACACTAAAAGAAATAAAAGCAAACTTTTGCTGTTTGAGAAAGGTTACGTAAGAGACAGGCTGCAGACACAGGGGTCACCATGAATCCAAGAAAATGAAAATAATCGTACAAATGGAAAGACTTCTGTATGAGAACACACAGGATTTCATTCAGATGATATGGAAGACATCACGTGATAGATATATTGATTTTGGTTATGAACAGTTTCATAAATACATATAGAGGAATCTGTCAATGTTAAAAGGGAATATTTGGAAGCTTTTCTACAGAAATGGGTACACAAAGGATCATCTTGACTTCAGAAAACAAAACTGCAAAGCAAATACCGTAAAATATTAATATCTGAAAAAGACCTTATTAACATAGTGATGCTTCCGAAAGCACCTACAGTTTAAGACAACATATTCCAATGCCATCCATTTCTGGGCAGACAGACTTCATGATGCATCCCACAGAGAACTACTCCTCCAGCCATCTCAGACAAGGAGAATTGCTGGAAGAACCTCTTGCTTTGAGTGTCTGACTATCCCTTCCACCGAAAACAGAGACTTGTTCCTGCCTCGAATCTGGATGCGCATTCAGACACCGAAGCTACAAAACACCTCTGAGTGTCACGGCACACGCACAGTCAGAGCAATTCAAATGTACCACAACAAGAGAGAGGGGAACATGAGTTTATAACTCTAGACGGGTAGTTAACAGAGGGTCCAGAAGTCTCCTACGGCTGAAAAACGAAAACGCAGACCTTAGTACTGCAGAGGATAAGATTGTGCTTGTAGAAACAGGAGCACAAGAGTAAAAAGAAGGCGATTACAAATGATAGAATGTAACCCATACTGCAAATGTGGGTACTGTGAGGTATGAAAACAAAGCTTGAGAATACTTCACTATGAACACTGCCAAAAATAACAAATGTGAACTATGAGTAAGTACAGGAGACAGACTGTAAAAAACCACTGAAATCAAACATGCCTCTTGATCTTTTTTTACTTATTCCTTTATCACAGTCAGTGGAATTTATTTACAGCAATGCTATGGCTCACAATCACAGCTTTAACTGTGTATAGTCTTCACAGTAGGTTTAAAATAAAAGCATCAGAAATGCATTTATTTTGTTGGATTTGATTTGTAATATCTTTGTGAGATTGCTCAGCTTATTTCTGAAAACACAACAGCATTATCCTACAATTAATAATGTTGTCATCATCTTACAGAAAAACTGGAAGGAATTCTCAGATATGTATTTTTTTTAAAAAAGGAGCACTTTCATGAATAATGTTCTTATGATCTGCCATCACAGTCATCTGCAAACATATTTTGTACAAGTAGTGAGATTTGAAAAAATCAGGCAAGACTCTATCTATTTTATTGTTCTGACTGCTCTTTTATCTTTGTCTTTATCTTACTCTTTTGCACTGTACTCTGGAAGAAAGAATAACTTTTTAGTCCTACTCTCTCAAGAAAAGAAGAGGCTCATATGAATAAACTGTTAATTTATGTTTGTATTTGTCTCTTCTTCTCATCAAAACTTTTTGAAGCTGGCTGCCCTCCAATCATCTTTAATCTGCTTTGATTTTACAAAATGGGATAAAGGCTACAGTTCATTGCAACTGTCACAATTCCAACGGTTTTACGTTCGTAGCAATATTCAAACCAGCAACATGTTTTGATCCCCATGCTCTGCAGAATGTTTTTACTTTTCTCCTCATTAGGCTCTTTCATCTTACGGTGCTGGCGCCCATCTCCACATAAGGCCAAATGCAAAACTATTCAGCTTTGCACAGCTAAGAACAAAAGCCAAAACGAACACCTGCTAATGAGGGAACTGCTTTATGCTGAAGGCACAGTGCTCACTAGACACAGCTCTGCTCAGCTCTAGAAGCTTTGCACGAAGCCTCCTGCAGTTTGCAGCAGATATATAGACTTGCTGCATCCATCTAAAGTTGAATTTGCTCATGAAGTGTGGTTCACTGACAAGATAAGTTTCAATAAGTAGTTTATTTTTATTTGAAAATATTGTATCAGCTGGCTACAAGTTTCTCTGAAGGAAATTTGCAAGCTGCCTTTAACAATGCAGAAATGTATGAAGCAGCTGGTTTTAACATGCAGACTACAAACTTTCCAGTGAAGATGAAAACCTCAAATAACAAATTTAAGACCACTGAGAGAAGGGCAACAGAAAAACATTCAGCCTGTAAAAACTAAAGAAACCCCTCTGTCAGTTCTAACATGGCATCCAATGGACTACTGAGGCAGAGAATGACAGATAAAGCAAACGGGTTGCTTAGAGAGTATTACAACACAGAAGATGGCCTCCTTCCTGTCTGTAACAGTGCTGCATCAAGGGAGAAGAGCAAAGTATAGGAACCCGTGGGTGAAACCTGCACAGAGCACATTTGCTCCCCAAATTATAGGGTTATCGCCAGTTGTGCTTCTTTCAAAACATTTCATACCATTACGGAAATGCTCTTCACAAAAGTCCTTTCACACTCCTCTATGATGAGCAGCATTTTTTCAAATACAGAAGTTAATACTGAGACTGCTGTGAGAAGTTTCCCAACACTATCCTGCATTATTCTTTAACTTCTAAAACGTTACTGTTAACACTGATGCTTTTTACTCTAAGGTAGGGAAAAACGTCTGGACCTGCAACTGAAGAAAGAAAATGTGGTTTGCTGGTTTGCTCTCAAACTTGCAAAGACTCCATTTCAAAAACATTTACAAGAATGAGATATTCATTGAATCACTTGCCTTAGCCTGAATAACAAATGTGGTTTTCATGTAAACGGTGCTGTCACCAAAACAATGATGACCATCACACATCTGCCAGCATTTGTCACAAAATTGAATAAAACAGACCGAGTGACCTTAGAAAGAGCTGTGATAACTGATGGTTTGATACCCTAAGCAAATGAGATATCTGCATTGCAAATCCATTTTCACAAAGGTGACCTGGTCAATCCCCATATGGAGAGCAGAAGCAGTATCAGCCTTTAAATTCACTTCACTTCAGTCTGATGAACACAGTAGCCAAGTCGCACACACTAGATGGAGCCACTGACCTCTTCCAGGCACAAAAATAGCCAGAGAATTGGCTCTGAAACGGAGGTGAAGGGGGTGGGGGGGAGAAAAAAAAGAGCGTCACAAATAAAAACAAGTGCTTATGACAAACTGCTTACCTAGTTGGACAAGATACTGAATAGTTAAAAGTATCATATTCTCTACGCTTAGCAGCTGACTGCTGGTCAGACCCAGGAGATCCAAATCCTTGCTTTCCAGCTGTGGAATCTTGTAGCAATTCACCAGCAAGGGACTTACAACAATATCACCGACATTTCCATAGAAGTAAGGTAAAGTGCCATAACCTTTGATAAAAGAAACAAAAATAAAACCAGAAATTCACAAAATATGCCACTATATGAAATCTTGCATTTCTAAACTTCTCCTTAATGTTCACTTGCAAAATACACTGCATGAGTGACTGTTCTTGGCATTGTAATTGCCTACAAAATAAATGAGATAGGCCAGTGATACTTTGCTGTATTTTACAACAAATGATCACATAGATTTGCAAAAACTAACAATAACTGCATACCAGCAGGATAATAGATTGCTGTTATCCAAATACAAATGAGAATATTATCTATCAGGGTCTTGCCCTGACCTTTAAATACAGATTCTCCATAATATAGTGTACAAAAAAGAAAAATCAATGGAGGCAAAAGTACATTGATCTTAACATTATAAAAGCAGCATAAGTCACATTAGCATTGATTCAACCACTGTGGTATTGCTGTGATTGATTTCACTTTTTTGCCACGCTTCCATTCTGTTTTCATAAACAGGTTAAATAAACATCAACAACTAAACATGCTGTTCTGTAAGGTAAAGCACATGAGCACAGGCTAACTCCTCTTTTCCTTGAGAATGTTTTTGTTTTAAAAAAATTTCCACACAGATTTTGCCAAGCCCATCCATTTGGGTACATCTGGTTCTGTACTATTAATAGGACTCTGCTTCTCAGGGCCACTAACATTTAGCTTAACCGAGGACTTCACTGGCAACTCTCCAACAGCCTAGGGGCTGCATTCAATTTGCACTTAAGCTGATGACTGTAGGCACCCTCATCTTTAATAAGGAACTGTTTCACTGAAAACCATTAGAGCACCATGCTAGAGCTTTAGAACAGGCTTCCAGAAAACAATACTAAGCAAAACAAACCAGAAACGTAACACTATTCGTGATGGATTTACTAGTGTAGATGGCCCTGTTAATGCTCCGGGAATTGGGTGTATGAGGATTATCTGTGCAATTGAGGACATGGAAAAATTCTCTATTTCTTCAGGAATGATAAATTATTCCATGGATTGTATTAATAGGCATGTTCTGTTAACACTGAAGCTACTTTATACAACCATCTGTACTATGCTGGACTGAGAAGAGATTTAGAGTCAAAAAAATAGCCCATCAAAATTTTGGCAGTACTAGCTGACCCATCTTTTGTCATATAGTATGCCCAAATAGCTCAGGTTGAAAGAGATATTCACATTATGACTCATACTTTTGAATTAAAAGCAATGTCTTTCTAAGGCTTAACCATGTATTTTATACAGCTAGAGGATTTTAAAAGCCTGATCTGTTATCTCAGTTGCTTACAAGAAGTATGGACTATAAAAGACAAAAAGTCAGTATGATTTACTTCTGATTAGTCAGTTCAAATCAGTTTTCTGGTTCACATGCAGAATTCCTGGGCTTCAAGATCTGAACTATAAATGCTGCAGGAAATATTTGCTTGTTTTGTAAGTTGTTTACACTGGAAAGCTATTTTCATTACATGGAAATATTTCTATTCTTGGATTTTACAAAAATCTTATTTGTACAAAACTTCAATTTGGCCAGAGGTTTTGTATAAATTTGACCTAGTTGTGACATGTTTGCAAATCAGGTTCTCCAGAAATCACCTAACTTCCAAATTTAAATGTTGAGCAACTAAAGCAAATTATCTGTGACAAACTGACTTCATATTGTACTAATGCCAGAACCAACAAAAAGAAACCAAAAGACGCTTTCTCTTAGGGGAGCATGTATTTGTTCAAAATGCTGCATTTGATTCCCCAGAGTAAGACTTACCTATCAGAATCACTGGTCTGACTCCCGAGTTATTCAGCAGGTTTTCAGGAACTATTACAGTCTCCCCTGCTGGGATGGGTTGAGGCTGTAAAATTCCAGTTAACATGGATTGAGGAACTGGGACTGACAAAAGAGGGTCTATAAAATAAAGAAAAGAGAAGCTTCCATTACTAAAAGGCTCATACTGTGATTTGGCCTTATGAACAAATGAAAAAAATTACTACAGATCACTAACTGTAATAAAATTCAAAAGGTCCCTGCATTTCCTGCTATAGTTTTAAGTAATTTAAATTAAGAGCCTATATCCTCCTGTAGCACCAACCCTAAAATAAAACTTTTTCTGACCACTGTATTGTTGGTGAGAATGAGAGAGGAAAACACAGGTTTGAATATGCATCTTTAAACAAAGCCAAGTACTAAGCCAAAAGGCCACCTTTAAGATGGAGGGTACCTCTCAATACTGCCTCTCAATACAAGGGAGAAGGCTGCTCTGACTTCTGACTTAGAATATACATAGATAAGAAAAACAAATACAGACCAAAATCTCAAAGCTGTCCTTAGACAGTTGCCACAAGGAGAAAAATGAGGCTTTACTCATGAAAGAGCAAGAGCAGCTTTCACAAGTACAAAGAAACAAAGTGCAAGAATTTTGTAATCTGTAAACAGGTTTCAGTGTGAAGTCTGCTTCAGAAGTTTCTCAGGCTTCATTTGGTGGTTTGTAACAGATTTTCAAACAACATCATCAATACAAAAGCAAAGGCAGCATGAACGAATGACTATGTTTTAGCAGTGGAAATTGTTTATCCAATAGAAAAGAAGTACTACAAAAGACTCATGGAAAATGGAGTAGACAGCAGAGGCAGTAGATTGGTGGAGACAAACTTGACAAAAAGGGGGACACTGCCTTATATCACATATCTTCAGCAGGTCTCAAGCTAGAAACCTACAAAAGCTGTGACTGAATTGAAGTGCTCAAGTAGGCAAGCCTGCACTATCATGTAACCATTCTTCCTATGATGAGTATCTCTGAAAATTAACTCCAAAACGTCTCAAAACCAAGCCCTCCAAAGCAGAGTTAAAAATACATTGTGCATATTGACAAGTGGCTTTTTTTCTTCCTTGCATGTTTATGCTCTTGGTCTATGGAGACAGGAATAAGTAATTGTTTATTCCCCTTTACGAAGTATGCCAAATCTCACAACTGAAAAATGCTTAAACAGTGAACAGTTTTATTAATGGCTATGTGTAAAAAGGTACCTACATGGATATTGATGAGTATTCACACATACTTGTAAGCAATCCTATTTCATATCATGATGTTACATATCTCTCCTACAGCTCTTCCACGCACAACAGACATCTGGTCTCACAAACTTTATGCTTCTAACTAAACATGACCTAGTGGACATCAGTGTCCTTTGTTAGGCCAAAATTATATAAAGCCATTTTTCCTGTGCAGGAGCAGAGTGTACAGTTTCTGTAGCATGCCACACCAGACTGAGATATAACATTCAAGGCGAAGGCTAATGGAAAGCCTTCAAGTATGTTCATATAGCCATACACCTGCACAATTTTAGAAGAACTGAGTTACATTTGGGGGACTTGCATAGCTTTATTAATATTCTTTGCATCTTGCTTTTCCCTCTCTCACCCAGTAGTTTCACTTTCCCTGTGTCCCATCTGAGATTATGGCAACAAGGACCAGGCAATCATGTGTGCTTTTCTGGGGCAACTGAAAAACTCTCCATGATGTCCATAAGTACTTCAACAAGCTCTGTTATGTTTTCTGTGCAACACTTAAGAGAAGCAGCACAGGGCTACTGGTCTGGCCAAGTACAGCTTTTTACAAATGACATCTCTGTATTATTAAAGTTTTACCTGTTCTCGCTGAAGGTCGAATTGTAGGAACAGGTACCGCTAAACCAGGAGGAGGAACTGGGGACCCAGGAGACCATCCCCGGTGACGTTTCTTTGGTGGTCCAGAACTGGACATTGAGGCTGAGAAGGAAAGTAAAAACTAATTCTAAACCCCATCGTCCCAAGCGACCAGATTCCAGCCCACATCTCCATTTCACATTGGTGTTGAGCTGTTATCATGCCACTCGGCACCAGAGGTTTACACCTAGATTTACACGAAGCCAGACCATGATGTGAAATATGTTGTTACCTGTGTTAAAAAGTACAGCATTATCATTAATGATCATGCCAAAAACCAAATGGCTCTGTAAAGACTGAACTGCAGAAACAGCTATGATGAGGAGAAAAACAAAATCACAAATTTCAGGCCCAACAGTCAGTGCAGCTTAAAATAAAAGAACAGAGAGGCTTTCTTTACCTTGGTCTCCAGTTGCACAGCCAGGGCTTGGAGATGTCGAGAGAGGCATTGGCCGAGAGACTGTAGAACTCAATACACTATTTCTTCCTCCATTAGCGTTTCCATTAGCAACATCAGTGGCACGCAGTGAAAGAGGAGCTGAGTATAATAAAATACAGAGTGTGTGGCTTGAGACAATCTTGAAAACAAACAAAATAATACCGCCGCATGCAGACACAAAAGAGCAGGGCAAGATGCGTGACAAAGAAACATACTCCAAGGAAAGCATGAAGTGTACTTGGCAGAGAATAATCTGGGCACAGGCTACAAAATCCTAATCTTGAAAGGGGGTCTCCAGATTTCAGAGTGAGGAGGATAGCTGGAAGAAAAAAATCCAAAACAAACCCCACTAAAATAAAATACAAAATTACACACACACACACACAAAATATTGGGAAGTTTGTGACACATTTTTTTAGACACTGAAAATTTATTAAAAAGCACATAATGAATTAAATTTCTAAAGATTTATAAGCCTCTCTGGTGCATGTATATATTTTTCTAGCAGTCACTCATGTGCCATACACAGTAATTCACTACAGGGCTCTAATCTAAAGCTTTAGCAAGCGAAACTGGGCAGAGAAGACAGGACAGTTTGCTGTATACACGCTGTGAGCATTACTGAGGCAAATTATGCTTAATTTTGCTACCTTGGCCTAAGACAATCCTCCAGTCCCAGCAGGTCAGACACCCTGGCCAGACCCACTATATTCAGATCATTAAATGAAACTACAACAACAGAGGATCACAAGAAGTTATCCTCACGCTTCTGAGCTTCTTCTTGTTCTTTTTCAGAGACTAATTTTTGCAGGAGAGAAAAAAAAGAAGGGCATAAACTGCATAGAGCAGATATGGAGCCCACTGAGGACTACAGCTCCTTGCCATATCCGCCAGCTCCACAAGGATTTTGCTCCCAGGAACATATTCCAGGAGCAACAGCAGGAGATGGTACAGCAGCTTGCTGATGTCAGCTGCAACAGAAAGAGTTTGAGATGTGGGTATTTGGCTTAAAACAATGTAACGTGGAACCCTCCAGCCGCAGTCATCCAAATAAATTCAGGCACAAGGTTCTCAGGTTGCCAGTTAGCAAAATTTGAATAACATCACTTGCCCATTGTAAGCTCCCCATTTGTACTCTGAGTCAAAGATTTGATATGGATGGATATAGTGGATGTGGGTCAGTTACAGAAGTGGTTAAAATGGTGAGAAGTAATTTCAGTGCATGATCAATTCTTTTCCTTACACAAGTACGGAGGCGAAAAGGGTATTTTACAGAAAGAACTGTAAATGATTCATTAGATACAACTTAATAATATTATGTGTATATAACAATATATTGTGTAAAATAGCAGATATAATACATCATGTATAAAATGTAATGCTCATGGGCATCTATAAACCAAATAAATTTCTATTTTTTTCTTATTCAAGCATACTTCCCTGTAATAAGTGTGATAATTTTTTTTTTCATTGGCTAAAGGACTAACCAGCTAAATTAATAAACAATCAGAATATCACAACAGAGTACCAGTGAGGGACTTAGATGCTACATTTGAGGGTTCTAATTCATTAAGCACATGCTACAGAAATAAATAAGAAAACACAGATAGTAAAATTCCTTTAAATGAGACTGAATTCCATTAAATGTATCTGGAGGAACTATATCTGTTAGAAATGCAGAACAACACACAGCTCCCAGTTACTCAGGCAAGAATCAGTGTCATATCAAGAGGTGACTTTTACGCTCTCTTAGACATCTTAGGAAGTGCAAAAAGGGATATGACATGCACTTTTACTAGAATGTCAAATCTGAAAGCCAAGGTGTGGCTCAGTTTGGGAACAGTAATGGCCATGGAAATCTTCTGTGCAGAGGACTGCAAGAATATGAGAGTTTTGGAGAATGATAGTGAATGTTTTTCTTTCCTTTTTCCACCAAAAAGATGACTCCCTATTTCTTGACTGTTAAGCTGGTAATTCCCTTGGCTCTCAGCTATCCTGGAAAGCAAAGCCATACCTGCAGCAAATGCCTTTCCTACGAGCTGTACTGACAAAGCCAGAGGTTTCACAATGTTCTTGTTCCGGGGAGGGTCTTGAGTTCCACTTAAGTTAACAGCAGAAGATGATTTTGCTGGACTGAATACTGAAGGATCTGAGAAAAGAAAGTTGTTTAATTAAGTCATGATTAAAAATTATATATATATATATATATATATGTACGTGCATATATAATTTGTATTATATACACATGAAAGTCATACACATTTATGTAAGCTCATCTCTGCATATAAGGCAAACAATTTTTTTACACTCCTGAGAAATCATTATGTATCGGTATCTTCTAGGAGTTCTAACAAACATTTCATCGGCATTTCTACATAATCTCATAATCTGATGAATCTCTTTCACAATATTTTGTATTCACATACACACAAAACATATTTTAACTGTAGAAATGGCTATCTCATTGCTCTTCAAAACACCCCTGTGGGACAGGCAAGTAAACAGAGCTATCCCATGTTACAGAGGAGAAAGCTAAGGCAAAAAGCTTATGTGAGTTGCCCCCAGCAAGAATAGGGAGTAAGCACTGGAATAAGTCACCTAAAAAGGTTGTGGAAACTCCACCACCTGAGATTTTCAAGACCAAGTTATCAAACCTCTGTCAGACACAGCTGAGCTTGACTTAGATCAGAAAAAAGTATAAATACATAATCTCCTTACAGCACTACTGTCTATAAGGCTATGAAAAGTCTATTTCCAATTATAAGTTTGAGTAAGAAATGAAGGGTGTCTGAGGCCAAATTCTTTGCATGAATTAACAAACAGCAACTTCTTAGAGCAATTCACCAAGGTTGAAAAATATTAACCCTATTTTATAGATGGATAAACTGTAGAACAAACAAATTCTAATACTTGCCCAGTGTAAAACTCGATCTGATTCCAAACCTCTCAGCATGCAGGCCTCTAACATCAGGCATTTAATATCTGCAATTTACTTCAAGAAAAATTTGACATTCAAGTGCTGATACACTGACAAATCCAAATTGTTACAACCAGGGTGAAAGAATATTAACTCAGCCTCTGTCCAGAAAGTAGTTTGCAACAAGTAGGCCAAGTAGGCTAAGTTCACCTACAGATGTACTAGTAAAACAGCCAGGGAAAGAAAACAGAAGGCAAAGACTTGATCTGCCAAATGCATTCACCCTCAGGCTACACACCATTTGGTGAAGGAGGGAGAAGAGGAGAGTCTGCTTTGCCAGACGGAGTAACTGAGATGGGGAACGAGCACAGAAGCCTCGGCTGCTGCTGCTCCTCGGGAAAACCTTGTCCATGTTCACAGGAAATACGCTGAATGGCTAACAAAATAGACCACCAGGTCAGAAGCTTTGGAGGAAAACGCTGGTCTCATTAAATATGATGTAGCAAATATGTAGTGTTAAAGCTTTCTGCAAAGTAAACTTTCCAGAAGCTTTGGGGTTTTTTCCTTCTCTCTAGTTCTAATCTATTTTCTTGACACGTTATCTATGAAGGCAGGTATGGTTAGCATATGTTTAAACATCACACTGGTACCTAACCAGAACTCATAGTGCTACCAGTTACTAAAATTGTTCATCTTTCTATTGTAAAACCTTGTTTCTAGTAGCTTAACACCCTTTTTACACCTGAGTTGAAGTTTTCCCTCTCGTGTGTCTGCCTAAAACTGAATTTTTGGTACTGTTCAAGGTTTCAGACATTTTTGCATTGCTAGTCATCTCTCCTCTGCAACAGAACTGCATCTTCCCACACCCTTTTGAAAGGGGGACTGGACAGCTGACTGTAATGTCATGGCCACTTTAACTATGGTATTTCAACATTCCCTTATGCTCTAATTTCTATCACAAAATTACCATTTCAGTGCAGAACTCTCTGTGTGCCCATAACTGTCTACCTACAGGTGTCTTCTAGAACTTGGAGACTGAACTGCTCACTCAACAAGGGCAGGAAACAGAAATATTTACACAACTTTAAAAGGAAAAAAAGGGTATGAGCTGACAATAAACTGCAAACAATTTCAGAAAGCAACTTGCTAATAAGTACTCCTGTTTTAAAATAACTCGGAATTCAACTCGAAGTACGAGCAGCTATGCAGAGGCTAGGAGAGAAAAAGTCAGACCTCCATCATAGGCGACACATGCCAGAATTCACGCCACTGAAAAAAGGTGCCCCCCCCCCTTCTCCCAGTCACAGGGGATTCATATGTATGCATGTGGCATTATCTTCACTGGAAGATAACAGTAGAGGGAGATGAAAAGGTTTTGACAACCGTGACCTAAGAGTACAAACAGTGACACACAAAAACACCAAGCAGACTGAAAATCGCAGTAGGTGATAAGGAGAAAGCAGTATATAAAACGTGTATCTATTAACTTGGCAGGTACAATAGAAGACAAAGCTGTGTAAATATTGGATCGCTTGTTGTTTCAAATAAATAGGTTCTCATGCATCTGCCCAGTTCTCATGCCAGGATCTGGAAGCCAAGGGATCATGCAATGAAATGCAGATGTTTAAACAACACTCTGATTTCATTTTCACCTAAGCCTAAAGCATACAGCTTCCTAAACAGAGACAGGGGTGACCAGCTGGGGAAAGTGTCTCTGAACATACTGATCAGTGATTACAATTTCATAAGAATGCATATGCTCAGCTTTTGTTTGGTTGTGTGGTTTTTTTAATATAGTTTGTAAGTGGAATAAGTATTTTAACAATCTTGGTTTTTCATCTGCATTTCATACTCCTCTGAAGAAATAAATATTCTATATGTACATATCAACCAATTACAACAATTAAAAGAAGGTTTTTTCCTGTTTTTAATTTTTCAAGAAATAGCACACACAGACACAAAAACATATAACAACATAGACAAAGCTGCAATAAAGCAATGAGAAAAAAAGCTCAAAGAAAAGCACCCTGGCTATTTGCAATAAAACACATAAATGAAATTAAGATGCTGCTGCTTTGTCAGCCAATGTCCATTTGATTTTTAGTTTCTCCTTGTGTAAGTATGTCATTAATAGCTTTCTAGAACAGTTATGAGATGCATCCTAGCTCACGTAACACAAAACTGCTGTATGTGCATGGGGAAATTGTTATCCTAAGTACACCCTTGTGTGAAATAAAATTGAAATAAATAAATAAATAAGCAAGAAAATAAATAAAAGCTGCCCCCCTAACCCCACTAAAGGGGATTTTTTCCTTTTCAAGACAAATAACCTAACCTATATACTAAGCAAACACCTCCCTATAAATGTGTAATTCAAGTTTTTTGAGATCCATAAAAAAATCAAATGAAGCAAACACAGGGAGACACAGAATCAAATACATGCATCAAAAAATCTTTTAATACTTTTTAATCGACTGTTCTTACGAGGACTAAGCTAACCTTCAGCCTCACCTGGGTCTTAATCTTTCACAAAGCAAATTTTGAAAGGCATGCTCCCCGCTGTAATCTATACATGGCTTGAGGTAAATACCCAGCTGTTTACAGCATCGCTGAACCAACAATATCTGAGGTAACTTACCACCCCCAATGGTTATCTTTATAGCACTTTCAGCTCCTACCTGTCTGAGTGAACCCTGATTTGTATCCATTAGCTGATCCACCCTCTGGGGTCGTGGACGGTGACACCGAAGAATTTGGTTTAGCAGAGAGGCTAGCAGCAGATGATTGCCTGCTTCTACATTCTGCAAACGAAGCAGCTACAGTACATATTAACAAGGCCTGCCTTCCAGTAGCGACAGTTCAGCAATGCGGTGGCGAAAGGTGACAAAACGTTAAAAGCATACATACAGCACGTACGACAAACAGCGGCAAATGGCAGCATTCAATGAAAATACGGCTCTTGCAGTTTAGTCAACTTTGTCTTCTAATTAAGAAAACCTCCCTGGGGGCCACTCGAAAAGCCAGGCAAATACAGACCAGATGCTGCAAAATGGCAGGAGCCCTCAGTTCGCAGTTTCCAAGAGATTTGAAAGTATTGGACATATCCCAGGAAACACTCGGTGACTTCTGTGCACAACCTTTATACAAACCGTCATATGTTGCCCTTTAAAAGGAAAAACTGTGCTGAAACCCAGGTTCTTAGTATGCCTCCACAAAATCTTCAGGGACATCTCAGTGCTGTGGGTGTCTGTCTGGATGAAAACTGAGCTGAGCGAGGAGAAAGTGACCTTAAATATTACACATTAATCTATTTTTTAAATTGAAATCTAATCTGATTCTGTTTGAAGAGAAGGGGGTGTTTAAGAGCATTTCTCTTCTTCTAATTAGACCTTTAATGTAAGTAAAGGGTGAAGGGTTACCAGACGGATGGTAGCAATATGGGGATAGAGCCTATCAAAGTATATGCCCAAGAGGTTGATTCTTGGTCTTTCTAAACTTTCATGGGTGCTCAAAACTCTTGCAATCACCATATAACCAAAAGCAACCCCCGTGTCTGCCTCTTCCACAAGTGCATTACACCTGACAGTGTTTACCAGGACACACACCAACCCCAACTGCATGAACATCAGGGAGGAGTTTCAGAAAAAGGATTCCAAAGTTAAAATAAGGTTTCCTTTTTCTGTATTTAGAACTTCAAAAAGAGACTACCAAATTAAATCTTTCTGTAGTTTCTGTGAAAAACACTGCTGAAAAACATATCCACTCTAACATAGTAGATAATTACACTTGTAATGGAGAAAGCAGCTGAAGCCAGGATCCCTTTGAACCACTAACCAATACAGTACTATAATCACTCATACAGCTCGGTGATAACCATCTCTCTCTGGTGTCATGCTGCCATTCACATCAGGATGTGACTCTTCAGATGCGTGTCAGTCCTCCTGTGGAGCTTCTCCTCTCCTCACATCATCCTTTTTGGCAACACGCACCAGATCAAACTCTATCTTTACTGAGTGAGACCACAGCTGAGGAAGACAAGCAGTCTGCATATATACCAACTTAGTAGACAGACATAGGTAAATTATTCTCTCCTTGAGTCTTTGCATGGCTCTAGCTCCAAAAACCTGCATCCTCCAGTAACAACCCCATGGCTACCTTGCCCTGTGGTCACAAATGTCATCTCTTTAGCACATAACAATACTGCACAGGCTGCTCCGGTAGAGGGTAAGCCCAAGTGTAAAACACACCGTAAACGGCAACAGTATGCAAGATTTCTCCTCTTCCCCTAAGTTCAGTGATCTGAGCTTTCTTAATCGTATGGCGTGCTAGCTGTCCTCGGGTATTAGACAGATTGAATTGTACCTGCTAAGATGACTATCAGTGGAAAGCCAGTGTTGGAGCCCTGGCTGTGAGTCATCCTGCTTCAGGCACAGAACAGAATCAGCACACTGAGCAACCTTATTCCTTCTACCAAGGTGGCTGCACATCCCAAGAAGGGTAGATTTAGGGCTCCCACTGATAGCATAGGGAGATGGAGGAAGACAATTTACGGTTGCAAGGTTACCATTAGGACTTAAATAAACCTCTTCGGAAAAATCCAGACTTTGTTGAAATCAGTGGGAATTTTTCCTTCAAGCAGTAAAAAAAGTAATCTTCTAGAGCTACTTTTGAATGCACACATTTTCAACAGCAGCTTTCAACTTTTCATTCAACATCACACTAATATAATAAAAAAAGATCTAAGCGAATGGGCACCTTAATTACCTTTCCAGCAAATAAGGGGTCCCTTTGATAGTACACCTTGGGAGCTTCTTACTAGGTAGTACTTTAAGTGCTTCTGCTTCTTTGGCTGAGTGGTTAATTTCAGGTTGATATGATTGGAAAACTCTGTGAAGTATCGAAATCCTCTTTCTCCACAGCCTATACAATTCCCAGAAAATCCTGGAAGAATGAAGCAGAAGATTTACACACAAAATGACTTGTGCTATCTGCTAAGAATAAGGCCACTTCAACCTACCTGCACATCCAGTTCAGAGCGACTGGAGGCCTCCAGACAGATAGCTACTGTAGGTGCTCTGCTCAGCACACATGTGTCAGGAAGCAGCCAAACAGGCAGATTTTAGTCTTAGCTTTTCTGAAACTCTTTCATCTTTCTAAGTCATACTAACTTATGCCAAAATCCTACCACTAATTTTTCACTCTACACAGTGCAGAGAGGAATAACTACTTGAAGAGGCAGGGTGGCTATGATGGCCAGCTATAAAATTTTTATAAGGTTTCCTATTTAACTTTCACATTTCTTCATTAAACACCATGGGTGCCAAGCTGCATGCTTCCCTCTCTCAAAACAGTGTCTAAACCATAGTAGCCACTGCAACTTCATGTAGCTAAAATTAACCTTAACGAATTTCTCTTGAGACTCCTTATACAAGGCACTTCCCAAGTAAGCTGGATCTTAGAGCTTAAAAGTCTTAAAAGCAATCATTTAATGTCAAGATTGTCATGGCAAAAGTTAGGAGTGCTTCAGAATGTTTTTTAAAAACCTAGAACCTCTCATAAAAGTAACATATTTAGGAATAACAGCAGAAGACTGCTTTTCTGCAACATTTTCAACATGGTTTCACATAAGGGAGTGAAATTTTGAGTTGAGATCTAGAGAACCCCAGCACCATTCACAACTATGTTAATGGCAGTGTTGCACATAGACAGGAACGGTCTAATATCTTCCAGAATAAAGCAGAGGGCATATTCTGAAATGGGCCTGCCTTAAAATCCTTGTTTGAATAAGCCCTCTATTATCTAATGCTGAACAATTAAACTCCCCTGGCTTATTTGCCACTCCACTCACCTGTGAATCACTTTCAACCCTTAATGAAAAAAATTTTATATTCTTTCTGGAACATCAATAATTATTTATAATAGTGCTGGGCTGATGAGTACCTAATAGAAATGCTTTTTTGGGTTTTTTTTTTTCCATTTACTAATCAGTTCAACATCTGTAACAGAACTGATTTCTCATCCTCACTAGTATCATTATTTTCCACAACACCAAGCACCTGAGAGAATACTGGTTCCTACACTTACCTGTCAACTAAATTTGTAGTTTTATGAAAAATATATTCAGCCTTTTTGACAGAACGCATTTTCCATAAAACTCTTATTAATTAGGCCACTGTCTTTAGCCTTACTGTGCCTCATCATCATCTTTTACCATCCTATTGCTGAGGATGCCAGAAGCAGATTTCTTTATCCTGTTTCTCCTGAGACTGAACTCTGAGTCCTTCCCTTCTCCCATGCAACTTACAGGAATTATTGGTGCATCTTTATAGCTGTCAGAAACAGTCATCAGGGTCTCACAGAGCTAACGAGTCAATTCTTTGCTCCATAGGTACACAGGCCTAGAGGCATTTAAATATGTAACATCAGCAATGCCAGAGCAGAGTTGTGAGTCACTAGGCTCATTATCAAATGATATCAGAGATGATAGATGGATACAAACCTGAGGGAGGAGGAAGGCTTACCAACAAAGACAAGTAGTACCACATTTAATCAGACTAAACACCATCTGTCTGTCTCTCAGATAGTTCCTATTGATCAACACTTGACACTTCTCCTGCTCAGTGGGGGAGCAGCCCCTCTGAGGATGGCAGTATATGCCAGAGTACTCCACAATCCCACATCCCCAACTGTACCCAGGCAAGGGCACATCACACCACAGCTCCCATCTAACTCAGGCCAGTGGGATTTCTGCTGCAGGTCCAAAGGTTTACAGTGTGTAGTAGCATATTAAATGGGTTTAAAGGAGAAATAACATTAAAGCTCAGAAGTACAAAAAGGAGGTGTTTTCAACAGTTATGCCAAATATTGTTTAAATTCTGGTCCAAACTAGCAATGTAGTTAAATCAGGGTATTTATGCTTTATCGTAATTTCTTCCCTGTTGAAAGGTCTTTCTGAACATATTCTAGGCAGCACAATGACTGGAGGGAGAAATTAGACAGCAAATTCAAAACAGGCTAAAGGAGCCAAAATACATTAAATCACTTTTACTAGCCTGTTAAAATGTGTACCAGTTCTGAGCCAGGCAGAAAATCTAGGTGCACATACGCCTGTCTTCAATCACCAAGAAGTATCCTTGTATTAAAATTTTAAAGTTCATAAATGTAACCAATTATGACGTAAATGTGTTTTTTTTCCCCTATGTATTAGATTTTGAGAGGCAAACTGCCCTCAGAGCTCCTATTGAGAACAATGTTCCTGGTGGTGCCAAGGGCAGAATTTCTCCCTTAATCCACATAAAAATAGATAGCTCATCTTCTACAGTTGCATGAGCGTATTTCTTCTTAAATGAAAATGCTGTAAGCATCAATAGAGATAAAGAGTATGTGGATAGTTCACATTTAGAATGTCAGGGCTGCAATTGACTTCTGCCCACACAGAAATCACCAAGATTCAATTGTGGTTAATTGTGGAATCGGGGACTTGTTTTAAAATGGGCTCTTAAGGCAGGTTGAGCTACAGATTTAATTTAATAAAAACAAGCCTGTCCTCAATGTATTTCTAATAGAAGGTTATTAGCTGAAATGACTTTAGATAATTTTAAACTGACCTTTTTCTCTGAATTATTATGGCACGGAAAAAAACAAATCTCTTACCTAAAAGTGCATTTTTTCCATGATCATCTGGCAAAAACCGCTTGTCAACAGCACAGACCAGAATGTGCTCAGGAAGGTTGGGAGATTTGGCTCCTACTAACAGGAAGCCTGCTGGGATATCAATTTGCTCCATGCACAGAGATACTAACCGTAAATCCTTGCCTGCTTGACAAAAACCTACAAAACAAACCAAAACAAATGACAAATCTTCAAAAGATTTAATTTAATTTTCTTCTTTTTATCAGTTCCAAAAGCAAATGAGGCTTCAAAACTTGATGCTGAAACTGGGGGTTTTCATATATCCTTTTCAAGGGAAATAGAGGAAATGGAGATAGCATCTCATTGCATCCACTAGCTCAGGGTTTCAGAGACAATAGATGAACATTATTTTAAAGAGATCCTGAACACATGCAGGCAGAGAAGTAAGTCTCTAAATTAGACTAAACATCAAATGGCTAAGAAACTTAATTTTTCAGAAACATTCAAAAATAAGAAGGAAAGTTTGTTATGTTGTCACAGAAAACAGCTCTTAAAACATGCCGAAGAATATTTTTTCTTTGCCAAATTTTAGTTCACAGTCTTTTCAAGAGAAACCATTTTCCTTTGTTGTTTGTAACAGGCTGGCATTGGTACATAAACATCACCAAGCAACACAAAGGCATCATAAAAACTGAGGGCTATAATACTGACTACAAAAGGCAAAAATATTTAAAAATCTAATTTTTAACTTGTCTATACATTTTAGGAATTCCAGCAAGCAAAAGATTAATTCACTGATTTTAGAGATGTACAGCATGTTTTCTGTAAGTCTCCAACCGAGTCTCTTGAAGTCTCAATGGACTGCGTGACTTCAAGTCTCCAATTAGTTTTTTTCCCCACCCAAATACACATATGCGCACAAAATAAGAACATCATGCTGATTCTTGTGCTATGGTCAACGTAAGGCTAAAGCCAGTGGCAGAAGAGAGCAAAACCTGGAACTGGAGAGAGCTTCTGCTCTTCCATGCCCTGCAGCGAGCAGGTGGCAGGCTGGGACACACAAAAACGCACCACAGGGTAGCCCAGAGCTGTGGCCGGGCACCGCAACGGGGCCCTTGCGAGCTCAGGACTCAGGGTGAGCTTGGCAGTCGCCCACCTAGCAGCCACAGTGGGGATTTTCAAAAAGTTGGACAGGCCAGCTTAGGGCACTTCAAATCACAGAGCAGTTATGGGACCTCTGGAGGCACCCATCTGCTCCAATCTTTTGCTCGCACCAAAATCAACTTCAAAGTTAAATCCTTTTGAGTAAGTAAATTAACAACATTCAAAGACTCTTCCACTAGCTTCAGCACTGGACTTACAGGGGTCACAATCACCCGTCACTTTTTAGTACAGCTCCATCATAATATTTTTCTTGAGCAACTTCTACTTTCAAGCAAGGAAATGACAGGTGTGAAAGAAAGCAACAGTCGTGTGGCTTCCTCCACAGGAAAGGATACGATCGCACCAGGCTTTCCGATTTCCCTGAGGAAGAAGTCAGTGAAAGCACTACCAAGTTTTATGAAGAACCAAACGATTATGTTGTGTTCCCCCCCAATTCTCAGTTCTCCAGCTGCAAGATCAGTGCTACAGTCTGGCCCCACACCTCTCCCAGCAGCAGCTCGTGGAACCCGCCTCTATTTCAGGATGTCCAAAGACATCACACATTTATCCACTGACCATCTCTCTTTCACTTGCAGCCATAGAAATATCACAACATAGACAACACATGCATGCATCTGCATGAATCAGTATTTCAAAAGAAAGAAAATAAAAATCATTAGGTGCCCTGTTTTAATATTATTGTTAAAAACAAACATATTGAACTGAATTTGAAATTATTGTAATATCTAGTAAGACTTCAGCTGTTTACTTACACTTAATTTATTATTCAAGTAGTTCACAGCTGTTACAGAAATTGCAAAGAAAAGTCAAACTACTGGAGAAAGACACTGACATCTGGAAACACAATGTGATCGCAGCTTAACCAACAGCCACCTCAGCCATCATTAATATCTGCCTCTGCACTCTTACCTACTGTGCTAAACCCCTCAGTTTACAACTTCAGCAAAGATAGTGAAAACTAATGCTATTTTTGGTTTTTACCTCAGAACTGTACCAGGCAAAGAGCGTGCGTAAAGCGGAATGCGCAGAGTCAGCCAGCATGAACTTGCTGGCAAGCAGCAGCTTGCTGAAAACAGGGTCCAGCACAGGTTCAGCCTTGTGCCTACACCCACAGCCTGCTGATCCAGTTCTTGGCTGAATAGTTTCTTCAGCTATTCAATCAGATCAGTTCCAGCAGCAGCTCCCTCGAGCTGAAAAGCTAGCTTGGAGTCACCCCTCACACACGCCTTCTTCCAGCCAACGAATTAAAATTAAGTGCCTAAAATTTTTATTTACAAATCAGCAGATTTTAGTAATAACTTACTGATAAGAAGGAACCTATATTTCAAGGGAAAAGCATTAAAACTGAGTATTTAAAGCAAAATTTATTCTTTTCTGATTAGATGCAATTTGATTTTAGTATGTTAAAGTCTTTTTAAGGTGTATTCCTTAGAAACATATTGATCCTAATCAAATGGAAGGCTAGGTACCAGGGTAAGTATTATCTAGACTTTTCAATGCAATTTAGAAAGAAACAGTTGCAGATAAACATAGGAACAAAACTCACTTACATTCAAAATAGAATTTGCTTTTTCAAATGTTTATGCCATTTGAGTACTATTTCCAGAATTTTCAAAACTGGCCTTAAATATTTAGGCATTCAGTGAAATCCAAATAGCTGACATGCTTAGAAAATACCACTCTATATCTACATTTAAAATAGAAAAATTAACCACTCCTGACAATGCGGGCAAACAGGAAATCTGTAGATAAGGATTATGAAACAGCAAGTGTGGTAAGATTACAAGACAGATTTAAACCTGTGCTTTAACACAATTACTCTTTAGCCTTTACTCTCCACCTAAAAATTTTCAGGAAATGCCCAGAAGCACAAACAGTGACTAAAAAGAGGCTTTTGAATTAATCGTTAGTAATAGCAATACTAGGACACCAAAGCAAGCAGCTTTTTGATTGGCAATGTTGTTAACAGTTGTGTTTCAATATAGATTTACTTTCAGAAAGAGCACAAGACACTGAGAGCGCTGAAGATCATAGGAGAAACTTAGAGCCTCTTTGGATGCTTGAGGGTTTTGATGTCCTAGTGAGATGAAGCAATGTTCCAGCACTCCACAACATCTGAGACAGAAGCAAAGACTCTGATATCATCCAGGCTAGGAGCAAAACAACTTCAGCTACACCTTGAGCAGCTGCACATCACCCTTCTGCATGAGTCCCCAGGGAGGAAGGTGCAGGAAAACCCTAATGAAACCTACCACAACATCACAACATCTTAACAAGTTTATAAGCATTACTCGGTAACATCTTAGCAGTACCCATTGAAACAAACTGATGTATCTCAGTCTGCTATCACAGGCAACAGGAGCCTCTTGCCTGAGAGATGGTTCATCTGAATATATTTAATATTTCCCACCATTTAGGATATGTAGGACTGTACTGTAGAAATGCTGCGTCCTGTCTAATCTGCAAACAATACCTAAGATTTACCCCCTGTATTTTCTCTTACTCCATCCAAAGTGCTCTCAGATCCCTTCCATGTTCCCTGTCTTCCACCTTGCACAATCTCCTCCAGCATCCTCCTCTGCTTTGGTTGGTGACATCTCTGGATCAGAGGTATGGATGTGTAGGCTGGCTGGCCAGCACATGCCTCTGTAATGTTCAGGCTGTGTAAGAGGAGGGCTATAATTACTTTTCCGTCCCAGGCAATGCTCGTTTTGGGACACTGATGGCATCCAACCAGCTCCTGAAATTCAGTACCTTTAGGATCTCTGCCTCTCTGCCAAAAGTGGCTGAAAGCAGCTACCAGCTCTCTGACAGACAGGCATCAGAGCTCACAGGCAACTGCCAAAACCTCGTTTTCTGAGGGAGCAAGACGAGTAACAGGATTGACACTAAAAGTAGTTTCCTCTGGCTCCCCTTCTGCAGAGGGAAGAGGGATCCTGATGGGCGAGCAGCAAGAGGGGAAGCACACAGACCCTCAGAGCCCCCGCGGGCTCTCCTCTCATTTACCCAACAGCGGCAGCAAGAGAGCCAGGGAGGACTGTGGAGCTTATCCAGATACAGCTGGGGCTCACTTCCACCAGGACATATGGGGAGAATGCAAATCTGCTTCTGTGCGGTAAAAGTCTTGAATTTTCCCTCAAAGACAAGCAGTTGGTATGTTCAGGAATTCTTCCTTATCCTTCCTTCCCTTGGCTTTTGGGGCTGCAAATCACTCTTTGAGTTTTAAA